>NC_083321.1:28527724-28832160 GCF_963455315.2 Globicephala melas | reverse complement strand
ATAATTTTCTGCATACAGGTCTTTTGTGTCCTTAGGTAGGTTTATTCCTAGGTATTTTATTCTTTTTGTCGCAGTGGTAAATGGGAGTGTTTCCTTAATTTCTCTTTTAGATTTTTCGTCATTAGTGTGTAGAAATGCAAGATATTTCTGTGCATTAACTTTGTATACTGCTACTTTACCAAATTCATTGATTAGCTCTAGTAGTTTTCTGGTAGCATCTTTAGGATTCTCTATAGTATCATGTCATTTGCAAACAGTGACAGCTTACTTCTTCTTTTCCAATTTGGATTTCCAGTTTTATTTCTTTTTCTTCTCTGATTGCTGTGACTAAAACTTCCAAAGCTATGTTGAATAATAGTGGTGAGAGTGGGCAACCTTGTCTTGTTCCTGATCTTAGTGGAAATGGTTTCAGTTTTTCACCATTGAGGATGATGTTGGCTGTGGGTTTGTTATATATGGCCTTTATTATGTTGAGGAACGTTCCCTCTATGCCTACTTTCTGCAGGGTTTTTATCATAAATGGGTGTTGAATTTTGTCGAAAGCTTTTTCTGCATCTATTGAGATGATCATATGGTTTTTCCCCTTCAATTTGTTAATATGGTGTATCATGTTGATTGATTTGCATATATTGAAGAATCCTTCCATTCCTGGAATAAACCACACTTGATCATTGTGTATGATCCTTTTAATGTGCTGTTGGATTCTGTTTGCTAGTATTTTGTAGAGAATTTTTGCATCTATGTTCATCAGTGATATTGGCCTGTAGTTTTCTTTCTTTGTGACATCTTTGTCTGGTTTTGGTATCAGAGTGATGGTGGCCTTATAGAATGAGTTTGGGAGTGTTCCTGCCTCTGCTATATTTTGGAAGAGTTTGAGAAGGATAGGTGTTAGTTCTTCTCTAAATGTTTGATAGAATTCGCCTGTAAAGCCATCTGGTCCTGGGCTTTTGTTTGTTGGAAGATTTTTAATCATAGTTTCAATTTCAGTGCTTGTGATTGGTCTGTTCATATTTTCTACTTCTTCCTGGTTCAGTCTCCGCAGGTTGTGCATTTCTAAGAATTTGTCCATTTCTTCTAGTTTGTCCATTTTATTGGCATAGGGTCGCTTGTAGTAATCTCTCATGATCCTTTGTATTTCTGCAGTGTCAGTTGTTACTTCTCCTTTTTCATTTCTAATTCTATTGATTTGAGTCTTCTGCCTGTTTTTCTTGATGAGTCTGACTAATGGTTTATCAATTTTATTTATCTTCTCAAAGAACCAGCTCCTAGTTTTATTGATCTTTGCTATCATTTCCTTCATTTCTTTTTCATTTATTTCTGATCTGACCTTTATGTTTTCTTCCATTCTGCTAACTTTGGGGTTCTTTTGTTCTTCTTTCTGTAATTGCTTTAGGTGAAAGGTTAGGTTGGTTATTCAAGATGTTTCCTGTTTCTTAAGGTAGGATTGTATTGCTATAAACTTCCCTCTTAGAACTGCTTTTGCTGCATCCCATAGGTTTTGGGTCGTCGTGTTTTCATTGTCATTTGTTTCTAGGTATTTTTTGATTTCCTCTTTGATTTCTTCAGTGATCTCTTGGTTATTAAATAGTGTATTGTTTAGCCTCCATGTGTTTGTATTTTTTACAGATCTTTTCCTGTAATTGATATCTAGTTTCATAGCATTGTGGTTGGAAAATATACTTGATACAATTTCAGTTTTTTTAAATTTACCAAGGCTTGATTTGTGACCCAAGATATGATATATCCTGGAGAATGTTCCATGAGCACTTGAGAAAAATGTGTATTCTATTGTTTTTGGATGGAATGTCCTATAAATATGAATTAAGTCCATCTTGTTTAATGTATCATTTAAAGCTTGTGTTTCCTTATTTATTTTCATTTTGGATGATCTGTCCATTGGTGAAAGTGGGGTGTTAAAGTCCCCTACTATGAATGTGTTAGTGTGGATTTCACCTTTTATGGCTGTTAGTATTTGCCTTATGTATTGAGGTGCTCCTATGTTGGGTGCATAAATATTTACAATTGGTAATCTTCTTGGATCGATCCCTTGATCATTATGTAGTGTCCTTCTTTGTCTCTTGTAATAGTCTTTATTTTAAAGTCTATTTTGTCTGATATGAGACTTGCTACTCCAGCTTTCTTTTGATTTCCACTTGCAAGGAATATCTTTTTCCATCCCCTCACTTTCAGTCTGTATGTGTGTCTTGGTCTGAAGTGAGTCTCTTGTAGACAGCATATGTATGGGTCTTTTTTTTTGTATCCATTCAGCCAGTCTGTGTCTTTTGGTGGGAGCATTTAATCCATTTACATTTAAGGTAATGTAATCGATATGAATGTTCCTATTACCATTTTCTTCATTTTGTTTTGGGTTTATTATTGTAAGTCTTTTCCTTCTCTTGTGTTTCTTGCCTAGAGAAGTTCCTTTAGCATTTGTTGTAAAGCTGGTTTGGTGGTGCTGAACTCTCTCAGCTTTTGCTTGTCTGTAAAGGTTTTAATTTTTCCATCAAATCTGAATGAGATCCTTGCTGGGTAGAGTACTCTTGGTTGTAGGTTTTTCTCCTTCATCACTTTAAATATGTCCTGCCACTCTCTTCTGGCTTGCAGAGTTTCTGCTGAAAGATCAGCTCTTAACCTTATGGGATTCCCTTGTGTGTTATTTGTTGTTTTTCCCTTGCTGCTTTTAATATGTTTTCTTTGTATTTAATTTTTAATAGTTTGATTAATATGTGTCTTGGCATGTTTCTCCTTGGATTTATCCTCTATGGGACTCTCTGTGCTTCTTGGACTTGATTAACTATTTCCTTTCCCATATTAGGGAAGTTTTCTACTATAATCTCTTCAAATATTTTCTCAGTCCCTTTCTTTTTCTCTTCTTCTTCTGGAACCCCTATAATTTGAATGTTGGTGCATTTAATATTGTCCCAGAGGTCTCTGAGGCTGTCCTCTGTTCTTTTCATTGTTTTATCTTTATTCTGCTCTGCAGTAGTTATTTCCATTATTTTATCTTCCAGGTCACTTATCCGTTCTTCTGCCTCAGTTATTCTGGTATTGATCCCTTCTAGAGTATTTTTAATTTCATTTATTGTGTGTTGTTCATCATTGCTTGTTTGCTCTTTAGTTCTTCTAGGTCCTTGTTAAATGTTTCTTGCATTTTCTCTATTCTATTTCGAAGATTTTGGATCATCTTTACTATCATTATTCTGAATTCTTTTTCAGGTAGACTCCCTATTTCCTCTTCATTTTTTAGGTCTGGTGGGCTTTTACCTTGCTCCTTCATCTGCTGTGTGTTTTTCTGTCTTCTCATTCTGCTTCTCTTACTGTGTTTGGGGTCTACTTTTCGCAGGCTGCAGGTTCGTAGTTCCCGATGTTTTTGGTGTCTGTCCCCAGTGGCTAAGGTTGATTCAGTGGGTTGTGTAGGCTTCCTGGTGGAGGGGACTGATGCCTGTGTTCTGGTGGATGAGGCTGGATCTTGCCTTTCTGGTGGGCAGGTCCATGTCTGGTGGTGTGTTTTGGGGTGTCTGTGGCCTTATAATGATTTTAGGCAGCCTCTTGCTAATGGATGGGTCTGTGTTCCTGGCTTGCTAGTTGTTTGGCATAGGGTGTCCAGCACTGTAGCCTGCTGGTCGTTGAGTGAAGCTGGGTGTTGGTGTTGAGGTGGAGGTCTCTGGGAGATTTTCGCTGTCTGATATTATGGGGAGCTGGGAGGTCTCTTGTGGACCAGTGTCCTGAAGTTGGCTGTCCCACCTCAGAGGCACAACACTGACTCCTGGCTGGAGAACCAAGAGCCTTTCATCCACAGGGCTCAGAATAAAAGGGAGGAAAGATAGAAAGAAAGAGGACAAAATAAAGTAAAATAAAGTTATTATTAAAATAAAAATAATTATTATGAAAAAAATTTTAAAAAGTAAAAAAAGAAGAATGGATGGACAGAATCCTAGGACAAATGGAGAAAGCAAAGTTATACAGAAAAAATCTCTCACAGAAGCATACACATACACACTCACAAAAAGAGGAAAAGGGGAAAAAATAATATATCTTGCTCCCAAAGTCCATCTCCTCAATTTGGGATGATTCGTTGTCTATTCAGGTATTCCACAGATGCAGGTACATCAAGTTGATTGTGGAGCTTTAATCCACTGCTCCTGAGGCTGCTGGGAGAAATTTCCCTTTCTCTTCTTTGTTCGCACAGCTCCCGGGGTTCAGCTTTGGATTTGGACCCGCCCCTGTGTGTAGGTCACCTGAGGGCATCTGTTTCCGCTCAGAACAGGGTTAAAGGAGCAGCTGATTCGGGGGCTCTGGCTCACTCAGGCCGGGGGGAGGGAGGGGTACGGATGCCGGGCGAGCCTGTGGCGGCAGAGGGCGGCGTGACATTGCGCCAGCCTGAGGCGTGCTGTGCGTTCTCCTGGGGAAGTTGTCCCTGGATCACGGGACCCTGGCAGTGTTGGGCTGCACAGGCTCCCCAGAAGGGGGGTGTGGATAGTGACCTGTGCTCACACACAGGCTTCTTGGTGGCGGCAGCAGCAGCCTTAGCGTCTCATGCCCGTCTCTGGGGTCCACGCTGATAGCCGCGGCTCGCGCCCGTCTCTGGAGCTCCTTTAAGCAGCGCTCTTAATCCGCTTTCCTCGTGCACCAGGAAACAAAGAGGGAAGAAAAAGTCTCTTTCCTCATGGCAGCTCCAGACTTTTCCCCGGACTCCCTCCCGGCTAGCCGTGGCGCACTGACCCCCTGCAGGCTGTGTTCACACCGCCAGCCCCAGTCCTCTCCCTGTGCTCCGACCGAAGCCCGAGCCTCAGCTCTCAGCTCTGCCCGCCCCAGCGGGTGAGCAGATAAGCCTCTTGGGCTGGTGAGTGCTGGTCGGCACCGATCCTCTGTGCGGGAATCTCCCTGCTTTGCCCTCCACAGCCCTGTGGCTGCGCTCTCCTCCGCGGCTCCGAAGCTCCCCACCTCCGCCACCCGCAGTCTCCGCCCGCGCAGGGGCTTCTTAGTGTGTGGAAACCTTTCCTCCTTCACAGCTCTCTCCCAGAGGTGCAGGTCCCGTCCCTATTCTTTGTCTCTGTTTTTTTCTTTTGCCCTACCCAGGTACGTGGAGAGTTTCTTGCCTTTTGGGAGGTCTGAGGTCTTCTGCCAGCGTTCAGGGGGTGTTCTATAGGAGCAGTTCCACGTGTAGATGTATTTCTGATATATCTGTGGGGAGGAAAGTGATCTCCGCATCTTACTCTTCCGCCATCTTCTCCTGGTCCCATCTGCTCTTCGACTTTTAAGAGCCAGTTCTGTGATCCCATGTATTAGCAAGAAATTCCACTGCATGTGACACAGCACCTTACTCACACTGACTGAATGCAATAAACAACAACTACATAAATGAGAGGAAACTTGACTCACATAACTGAAATACTCAGGAGTAAATCAAATACATCGGTGTTTGGGGGCTCAAATAGTCTTTCTCTCTCTCTTAGTTCTGCTCTTCCTCATTTGCTTTATCCCCTCAGTCTCATGAGCGCGTAACAGGACTGGCTGCATCACTAGACTTGCCAAGTTCAGGACCAGCATGCAGAGGGAGAGAGTTTCTTTCTGGTAGCTCTTACACAGCTTCATGGATTTACTCTGATCAAAGCCATTTGTGTCACGTGTCCATTCCTGATGCAGTCACTGTGGGAGAAGATACACAGTGGCCAGGCTTAGACCAAGAACCTGCCCTTAAATGAATCATTCTATCTAAGCAGCACATTTCTTTACACCCTCACCTACCCAGTCTGTAAGTTTCTTCAGTACCAGAGCTCTGTCTCATGGTCTTGTGCATTCCTGGTGAGTATGATGGTGCTGGGCACATAGTCGATTCTCAATAAATGTTGAATGGCTGGAGGGTTAAATAAGTAGATTCATGGACTCGTGAAAGCCAAGTGCCTGATTGAAAGGTATTTACAGTGCAGTGAAGTAGTGAACTTAATATTCATTTGTTTATTCAAATAATATTTATAAACCACCTCTAATGTGCCAGGCAACATACCAGCTATTAGGCATATAGCAGATAAGAGATAAAAGAAATATCATTTCTGTTCTCATGGAGTTTACAGCCTGTTGGAGAAAGCCAACATGCAATTATAAATGAAGAATGTTGTAATAGAGACTGAAAGGACCTTCGGAAATTTGGAAGCAAGTTGACCTAACCTAGTTCAGAGATCAAGGGAAACTTCTGGTCATGTTTAATTTTATGCTGAGCCCTGTGGGGGTGAGTAAGTTAAGGTAAGTGAACATCAAGAACCAGCATAGCACATTCAAAGAACTGAAAGAAATTCCAGTGGGTGGTCAGAATGAGGGTGGTTTAGTCTAGGGAGGGGCTTGAAAATCATTTCTGGGGTGGTGAAGCTAATCCAAAGAGAAATGGAAAGTCTGAATACATGATCATGTCTGAGTTATATGGTAATGTCTGTATCAAAGGTAGATATGTACCAGGTTGTATGCTTCCTGGAAAATCATTGAGAAGAGCTCACAAAAGAAATTATGTGTTTCTTGTACTTTGAAGAGTGAATAGAAGTTTTCCATCACAAAATGTACAATGATAAGACATCAGTGTAGTAGCACGTTGATGCAAAGGGGCCTTATAATGTTCTGGGTTTGCTGGACTTCTGGTGTGTGTTGGCAGGATACTCTGCCCAGTGGGGCGTTGAGGGTGCTGGAGGTGAACCTGGAAAGGTAGTTAGCTGCCAGTTTGTGAACATCTTTGCTTGCCATTATGAGAAATCTGAATTTTATCTTGTAGTCAGTGGGGAATCTTAGATAATGATGGCCATTGTCTTCAGATTCTCTCAATTATATCCTATTGTCAATTCTGGAACTTCCAAAAATGAGGAGCAATAAATATGGATCTATTTTAATTTAATTGTAAAGACCAACAAAATAATTTACATAAATTTCAGATTAAGATATTGCAGTACTCCTTGAAATTTTTAATAACATAGATCACGAAGTTGTTGACCTTCAAGAGACCACATCTGATGTCACCCAGTAGTCCTAAAATAATTCCTTGCTTCATAGATTTATTGCACAATACATTTTCTTTTGCTCACACCTTAGAAGATCACTGTTGTTTTGTAGGCAGCTGCCCTTTCTTTTGACAAGGGAAGTAGCATTTTATCACCTACCAAAGATCATTGTTGTAAAAATAAGTATTATCACTCTGTCAATGGCCTATTTTAACTACCTTCCTTGAGTAGTGATCAGAAATGGGCTGCATAAAAAAAAGGACTGAAAGTATTTCAAACAAATCTGTTTACAGTACAGAGGAAGCAAGAAAAGTTACAGTCTTGACTCTACTGGTTCATCATTATACAGTTGCATAATCTGCTCTTGAAAAATTCTATGATAGTAAGGAGTAAATTGCAAGTATCACTTGCTAAATCATCCAGGAACATGGAAACTATATTGGTATAATTTTAATGTTTTAAAATATGTAGAATTTATTAGATACCTTTACAAATCCTATTTCTTAGAGACAGCTGTGTTAAAAATAGCTCACTCAGGAATAAAAGTTTGCCTTTAGGTATCATCTTTCTGCCTAAAGTCCTAGGTGCCTGCTACTGCTTGTTTCTTCGGATCACCATTTAGGCATTACATTTTGTCCCTCCTCAAACCTCATTTATACCAGTCATAAAATATTATCTGTCGGCATCATTTCCTTAGATTCCTGATTCCTGGATAGGGAATTAGTTTAAAAAATGAAAAAAACGCTAATGCAGGATGCAGTAATTTGAAGCAGAAATTTTTCATGATGATATTTTGGTTTTAGAAAGACAGTTCTGATGAAAGTGGGTTGAACAGTAGGACTAGTGGATTGCTGTTGGAATAGTACAGGTAAGAGATGATGAAGGCCTTAGCCAGGAGACAGTAAGAATGTTATAGATTACAGACACACACCCAGGAAGCATATGGAATTTATAGAGTTGATTTGTATGGGAAATGAGGAAGAAGAAAAAAACAAGAATGGCAGGGATGGTAAGAATATGGATGATGGGAGGACATTGACTCAAAAACATATAAAAAGAGAACTGGTGCATTCGGAGTAAGGAAAAAATAATAGAGTTATAGGCATATGAGTAGTAAGGTGTCTTTGGGCATATCTAAGTGAGGATATATAATAGGCAATGAAAATATGTGTCTGTAACTCTAGGGAGATGTGAACTGTGGAAGTAGATATGATAATCATCAATATATGGAGAGAGAACTGTTGAGCCCATGAGAGTGGATATTATGCAGGAAGAGTTCATGCAACGTGAAGCAAGGAGGCTAAGAACAGATGCAAGAGTTCTTTACCTTAAACAAAGACTAGAAACCAACAAAAGAGGGATCTGCAAAGTAGGAACAGATCACAAGCACATTGTCAGAAAAGTCAAGGTAAGAAAATTGTATAGAAGAAATGGGTCACTGAGGTCAAATCTTGTAAAAGTAACAAGATGACAGAAATCTGTTCACTGGAATTGTTGATTAGGAGTTCATCTTTAGATTCCTCTGAGCCAAATCTTAAGATAAGGACTTGAGTTACAGGTAGATAATTGGGAGGTGATCCCAGAAAGCCAGGGAGAAGGTACAGACAGTATTGTAACAGGAAAAGAGGAGTCAATAAAGTAGGTTATTGCTCTGCCCACTGGAACACGGTGCTGCAGGGCCCTCTGAGGAAGCAAGCAGCAAGCACCTCAAAATTTTCTCAACAAAGGCCTGGCAGGTGAGGGCTACCACTGCCAGTGCTTTGAAGGTTGCCCTGGGGGATTTTAGCTCTCCAGAATTTCTGGGTGGGGACTGAGCAGCAGACACAATTTCAGAAAAAGCCGTGAGTCAGGAAGCAGAGAGACAGGAGACTTGGTGTCCACCTGAGGCAAAATGTCATGAGAGTGATGGAATGCTGTACATCCAACTGAAACTTAAGTTAAACATGGGCCAAGAGCAGGTGGCATGGATGGTCAAAAAGTGTCTACTGTGGAGTTCACGAGTAAACTCAGAAAACAGGTTTAGGGACAGGGAGTAAAAATAACTTCATTGCTGAGAGTAAGGAAGTTAAGATGTTGGGTGGGTGGTGGTATAGTTGACTAAATTGAGACTGGACAGAAAGGACTGGGGATATGCAAAGAATACATTTTATAACTCATTAACACTGGAAGAAGGAAGTAGAGATGTCAATATGACCTCATTCATACCCACAGCTTATATCTATTTCCAGAATATAAGCAGTGGAGGTAAAAAAATGAACTAGCAGAAATTTGAGGATGAGGCTTGGTTGAAAGGAGTTTTTATGAACAAGCTTGTAGGCATTCATTCATTTATTTAGAATGTTTTTGAATGTTTATTATTGCTCAATTCTAGGCTAAGCATTAAAAATGTTATGGCAAAAACTACAGGCAATAAGATCCTTACTTCGTGGAGCTTGGTAGCTAGTCCAAGAGACAGACACGTTATTAAAATTTCAGTCATAAATTTATATGTAACTCTGTAACTTTTATTCATTTTAAGAATTTATAAACTATGCTCACTACTATAAAGGAAAATTGCAGTGTGCTATGAGAGTGTAGCCAGAGCATGTCACCTAAGGAGAAGAGAGGGAAAGATCAAATAGTAATAGGTGGAGAGTTGTCCATCCTAGTGCAGTGCCTGCTCTTCCTTTCCTAATTTGGAACTGTTCCTTTTTGGTCCCTTATACTTCATGGTATAGACATTCATTTTAATTTGCTTAAATGTATCTTCAAGTAAAAATAAAATGAGTGAATTGTAGATAAATAATTTTATGTTGCCCACAACTTGATTGAAAGTCAGACTATATAGAAGTTTCCAAATCAAAACCCTTTTCTCTCAGAACTCTTTAATCACATAGAATTCAGTTTTGCTAATGAGAATTTCAATGCTAATCTGATTCTCTCTCCATTACATGTAATCTTCACCTCTTCCCCCTTTTCCTTCTGTAAATTTTTAGTAGCTTCTCTTTATTTACGGTGTACTAAAATTTTCACAGTAATGGGGTTAAGCTGTTTTATGTTTGCCTATCTCAGCAATCTATGTGTTCTGATGCTTTGAATTTGTAGTTCTCTTTTTTGTTGTTGTTCGACAGTGGGAATTTTTCTTCCCTTTTTTTTTTTTTTTTGTATTAGTTTCTCTTTTCCATTTCTCTTTTCTTTATCTGTGAAATCCCTTTGGGTTGGATGTTAGGTCTCCTTTATTGATTCTGTCTCTTCAGATTTCTCTATTTTATGATATTTAGGACTATTCTTATGATTTTTCTTATGGGTTTTTTAAAAAATCAGTTGAATATTTGATACATTCAAGACTACATGTGGTATAGAGGTAAAGCTTGAAACATAATTGTAACTTACAACGAGACTTAAAACTAAAGCAATTACCAATAGTGGGGAAGTTTTCTGTGGTCCTCAGCTCATATCTATTCTCCTTGTAGAGGTGATGATTTCTACATTTTCTGTTTAATAAACCTCTTTCTTTTCCCTGTAGTTTTACTAAGTACATGCCCCTAAATGTACTTGTCATGTTTTTAGATTTTTAAAAAATAATGTATTTCAAAATATGCTAAAGTACACTTTTTCAATAATAACATATTGTTAAGATCTGTTCATCTTGCTACATGTGACTATAGTTTGTTTTCATTCAGTTGAGGAA
This sequence comes from Globicephala melas, assembly GCF_963455315.2. NCBI lineage: Eukaryota > Metazoa > Chordata > Mammalia > Artiodactyla > Delphinidae > Globicephala > Globicephala melas. The sequence continues at coordinate 28,821,507 of NC_083321.1, read as the reverse complement.
TTCCATTATAAATATGTGAAGTTGTCAGGCACAGACAGCCAACAGGAGTAGACACTGAAATCCAGCCCAAGCTACTGCTCCTGAAGTCCAAGCAACAGCTCATTAAGTCAGAGGAGGAAAGCCTTTTTGTAATTGTCTATCCAAAAGGGAGATTCTTGGATTTTGTGCGAAGGTATCATAAGAGGTGGGAGATGAATAGGGACTGATTCCACAACTGACATACCTATTCTCCTGTCAATGATTTTTTAAATTATTGGGTTTTTGCCAGGTTTCTTTTTTTTTAATTAACATCTTGCAGCTGCTTCTCACTAACTATTTTACATTTGGTAGTGTATATATGTCAATGACACTCTCTCACTTCTTCCCAGCTTACCCTTCCCCCTCCCTGTGTCCTCAAGTCTGTTCTCTACGTCTGTGTCTTTATTCCTGCCCTGCCCCTAGGTTCTTCAAAACCTTTTTTTTTTTTTTTTCAGATTCCATATATATGTGTTAGCATACGGTATTTGTTTTTCTCTTTCTGACTAACTTCACTTTGTATGACAGACTCTAGGTCCATCCACCTCATTACAAATAACTCAATTTTGTTTCATTTTATGGCTGAGTAATATTCCATTTTATATATGTGCCACATCTTCTTTATCCATTCATCTGTCGATGGACACGTAAGTTGCTTCCATGTCCTGGCTATTGTAAATAGTGCTGCAATGAACATTGTGGTACATGACTTATTTTGAATTATGGTTTTCTCAGGTTAAATGCCCAGTAGTGGGATTGCTGGGTCATATGGTAATTCTATTTTTAGTTTTTTAAGGACCCTCCATACTGTTCAACATAGTGGCTGTATCAATGTACATTCCCACCAGAAGTGCAAGAGGGTTCCCTTTTCTCGACACCCTCTCTAGCATTTATTGTTTGTCGATTTTTTTGATGATGGCCTTTCTAACTGGTGTGTGGTGATACCTCATTGTAGTTTTGACTTGCATTTCTCTAATGATTAGTGACATTGAGTATACTTTCAAGTGCTTGTTGGCAATCTGTATATCTTTGGAGAAATATCTAATTAGGTCTTCTGCCCATTTTTGGATTGGATTGTTTCTGTTTTTGATATTGAGCTCTATGAGCTGCTTGTAAATTTTGGAGATTAATCCTTTGTCAGTTGCTTCATTTGCAAATATTTTCTCCCATTCTGAGGGTTGTCTTTTTGTCTTGTTTATGGTTTCCTTTGCTGTGCAAAAGCTTTGAAGTTTCATTAGATCCCATTTGCTTATTTTTGTTTTTATTTCCATTTCTCTAGGAGGTGGGTCAAAAAGAATCTTGCTATGATTTAGGTCATAGAGTGTTCCACCTTTGTATTCCTCTAAGAGTTTTATAGTGTCTGGCCTTACATTTAGGTCTTTAATCCATTTTGAGTTTATTTTTGTGTATGATGTTAGGGAGTGTTCTAATTTCCTTCTTTTACATGTAGCTGTACAGTTTTCCCAGCACCACTTATTGAAGACACTGTCTTTTCTCCACTGTATATTTATGCCTCCTTTATCAAAGATAAGGTGACCATTTGTGCGTGGATTTATCTCTGGGCTTTCTATCCTGTTTTGCATTGACGTATATTTCTGTTTTTGTGCCAGTACCATACTGTCTTGATTACTGTAGCTTTGTAGTATAGTCTGAAGTCAGGGCGCATGATTCCTCCAGCTCTGTTTTTCGTTATCAAGATTGCTTTGGCTATTCGGGGTCTTTTGTGTTTCCATACAAATTGTGAATTTTTTTGTTCTAGTTCTGTGAAAAATGCCATTGGTAGTTTGATAGGGATTACGTTGAATCTGTAGATTGCTTTGGGTAGTATAATCATTTTCACAATGTTGATTCTTCCAATCCAAAAACATGGTATATCTCTCCATCTGTTTGAATCATCTTTAATTTCTTTCATCAGTGTCTTGTAGTTTTCTGCATACAGGTCTTTTGTCTCCTTAGCTAGGTTTATTCCTAGGTATTTTATTCTTTTTGTCGCAGTGGTAAATGGGAGTGTTTCCTTAATTTCTCTTTCAGATTTTTCATCATTAATGTATAGGAATGCAAGAGATTTCTGTACGTTAATTTTGTATCCTGCTACTTTACCAAATTCATTGATTAGCTCTAGTAGTTTTCTGGTAGCATCTTTAGGATTTTCTGTGTATAGTATCATGTCATCTGCAAACAGTGACAACTTTACTTCTTCTCTTCCGATTTGGATTCCTTTTATTTCTTTTTCTTCTCTGATTGCTGTGGCTAAAACTTCCAAAACTGTGTTGAATAATAGTGGTGAGAGTGGACAACCTTGTCCTGTTCCTGATCTTAGAGGAAATGGTTTCTGTTTTTCACCATTAAGAATGACGTTGTCTGTGGGTTTGTCATAAATGGCCTTTATTATGTTGAGGTAAGTTCCCTCTATGTCTACTTTCTGGAGGGTTTTTATCATAAATGGGTGTTGAATTTTGTCAAAAGCTTTTTCTGCAACTATTGAGATGATCATATGGTTTTTCCCCTTCAGTTTGTTAATATGGTATATCACAGTGATTGATTTGAGTATACTGAGGTATCCTTGCATGCCTGGGATAAACCCCAGTTGATCATGGTGTATGATGCGTTTAATGTGCTGTTGGATTCTGTTTGCTAGTATTTTGTTGAGGATTTTTGCATCTATGATCATCAGTGATATTGTCCTGTAGTTTTCTTTCTTTGTGACATCTTTTTCTTGTTTTGGTATCATGGTGATGGTGACCTCATAGAATGAGTTTGGGAGTATTCCTCCATCTGCTATATTTTGGAAGCTTTTGAAAAGGATAGGTGTTAGCTCTTCTCTAAATGTTTGATAGAATTCACCTGAGAAGCCATCTGGTCCTGGGCTTTTGTTTGTTGGAAGATTTTTTAATTACAGTCTCAATTTCAGTGCTTGTGATTGGTCTGTTTATATTTTCTACTTCTTCCTGGTTCAGTCTCAGAAGTTGTGCTTTTCTAATAAATTGTCCATTTCTTCTAGTTTGTCCATTTTATTGGCATAGAGTTGCTTGTAGTAATCTCTCATGATTCTTTGTATTTCTGCAGTGTCAGTTGTTACTTCTCCTTTTTCATTTCTAATTCTATTGATTTGAGTCTTCTGCCTGTTTTTCTTGATGAGTCTGGCTAATGGTTTATTAATTTTGTTTATTTTCTCAAAGAACCAGCTTTTAGTTTTATTGATCTTTGCTATCATTTCCTTCATTTCTTTTTCATTTCTTTCTGATCTGATCTTTATGATTTCTTTCCTTCTGCTAACTTTGGGGTTTCTTTTGTTCTTCTTTCTCTAATTGCTTTAGGTCTAAGGTTTAGTTTTTTATTTGAGATTTTTCTTGTTTCTTGAGGTAGGATTGTATTGCTATAAACTTCCCTCTTAGAACTGCTTTTGCTGCATCCCATAGGTTTTGGGTCGTTGTGTTTTCATTGTCTTTTGTTGTTAGGCATTTTTTGATTTCTCTTTGATTTCTTCAGTGATCTCTTGGTTATTTAGTAGTGTATTGTTTAGCCTCCATGTGTTTGTATTTTTTACAGGTCTTTTCCTGTAATTGATTCTAGTCTCATAGCATTGTGGTCGGAAAAAATACTTGATACGATTTCAGTTTTTTTTAATTTACCAAGGCTTGATATGTATCCTGGAAAATGTTCCATGAACACTTGAGAAGAAAGTGTATTCTGTTCTTTTTGCGTGGAATGCCCTATAAATATCAATGAAGCCCATATTGTTTGATGTATCATTTAAAGCTTGTGTTTACTTATTTATTTGCATTTTGGGTTATCTGTCCGTTGGTGAAAGTGGGGTGTTAAAGTCCCCTACTATGATCATGTTACTGTGAATTTCCCCATTTATGGCTGTTAGTATTTGCCTTATGTATTGAGGTGCTCCTATGTTGGGTGCATAAATATTTACAATTGGTAATCTTCTTCTTGGATTGATTCCTTTATCATTATGTAGTGTCCTTCTTTGTCTCTTGTAATAGTCTTTATTTTAAAGTCTATTTTGTGTGATATGAGAATTGCTACTCCAGCTTTCTTTTGATTTCCATTTGCATAGAATATCTTTCTCCATCCCCTCACTTTCAGTCTGTATGTGTCCCTAGGTCTGAAGTGGGTCTCTTGTAGACAGCATATATACGGGTTTTGTTTTTGTATCCAATCAGCACGTCTCTGTCTTTTGGTGGAAGCATTTAATCCATTTACATTTAAGGTAGTCATCGGTATGCATTTTCCTATTACCATTTTCTTAATTGTTTTGGGTTCGTTATTGTTAGGTCTTTTCCTTCTCTTGTGTTTCCTGCCTAGAGAAGTTCCTGTAGCATTTGTTGTAAAGCTGGTTTGGTGGTGCTGAATTCTCTTAGTTTTTGCTTGTTAGTAAGGGGTTTAATTTCTCCGTTGAATCTGAATGAGATCCTGCTGGGTAGAGTAATATTGGTTGTAGGTTTTTCCCTTTCATCACTTTAAATATGTCCTGCCACTCCTTTCTGGCTTGCAGAGCTTCTTCTGAAAGATCAGCTGTTCTCTATAGTTTGATTAATATGTGTCTTGGCATGTTTCTCCTTGGATTTATCTTGTATGGGACGCTCTGCACTTCCTGGACTTGATTGACTATTTCCTTTCCCATATTAGGGAAGTTCTCTACTATAATCTCTTCAAATATTTTCTCAGTCCCTTTCTTTTTCTCTTCTTCTTCTGGGACCCCTATAATTCGAACGTTGATGCATTTAATGTTGTCCCAGAGGTCTCTGAAACTGTCCTCAATTCTTTTCATTTGGTTTTCTTTATTCTGCTCTGTGGTAGTTATTTCCACTATTTTATCTTACAGGTCACTTATCCATTCTTCTGCCCCAGGTATTCTGCTATTGATTCCTTCTTGAGAATTTTTATTTTCATTTATTTTGTTGTTCATAATTTTTTTTTGCTCTTTAGTTTTTCTAGGTCCTTGTTAAATGTTTCTTGTATTTTCTCCATTCTGTTTCCAAGATTTTGGATCATCTTTACTATCATTACTCTGAGTTCTTTTTCAGGTAGATTGCCTATTTCCTCTTCATTTGTTTGGTCTGGTGGGTTTTTACCTTGCTCCTTCATCTGCTGTGTTTTTCTCTGTCTCCTCATTTTGCTTAACTTACTGTGTTTGGGGTCTCTTTTTCGCAGGCTGCAGGTTCATAGTTCCCATTGTTTTTGTTGTCTGCCCCCAGTGGCTACGGTTGGTTCAGTGGGTTTTGTAGGCTTCATGTGGAGGGGACTGGTGCCTGTGTTCTGCTGGATGAGGCTGGATCTTGTCTTTTTGGTGGGTAGGACTACATCCGGTGGTGTATTTTGTAGTGTCTGTGACCTTATGATTTTAGGCAACCTTTCTGCTAATGGTGGGTTTGTGTTCGTGTCTTGCTAGTTGTTTGGCATAGGGTGTCCAGCACTGTAGCTTGCTGGTCGTTGAGTGAAGCTGGGTCTTAGCGTTGAGATGGAGATCTCTGGGAGAGCTTTCACCATTTGATATTATGTGCAGCCGGGAGGTCTCTGGTGGACCAGTCTCCTGAACTCGGACACTCCCACTGAGTGTCCCACTCAGGCACAGGCCTGACACCTGGATGGAGCACTGAGATCCTGTCAGCCTCATGGTGTGTAAATAGCATACGATTTAACAACTGCCTGCACTTCATGTTGCCCAGACTGGGCAGGAGTGCGTCCTGAGGTCGGTGGGCTCTGCTCTGCACAGTGGGCGACGGGAGCTACCTCTCCAGTGAGGGAAACCCAGAGAGACTCCCCTGGAGCCACCGAGCACCTACGAGGAAGTAAACCTTGTTTTCTACCTGTCGGTCTAGGCTTCCTCTCGGACCCAACCGCCGTGCTGCGCACCTGCCCTCCAGCCCACAGCTCCCAGTCCCGATCAAGGCCCCCACAGGTTGGTTTGGTTCTCCCAAATCCAAATCTTAAGGCTCCTCCCCAGTGCCATCTCTTTAACAAACTCTAATTGATCCTCCTGCTTCTAAGTTCCTCCTCACCTATGACACCTACTTTTAAGATGTTGCCTTATTTATATGAACCTTCTGGTAAGGGCAGTTGCTACTCAGCTCCACCTCATGGTCAACATACAGGTATTAGAGCCCCTGTTGATGGATCATCAGAGTTTTTTAGAGAAGCTGAATGAGAGACTTTTATGTGACTCTCTTCATTAGTAAATGGTGGTTTAATTTAAAAAAATGACCACTGTACTGGCTAAAATAAATCTGCACCCTAACAGGGATTTTTTGGGCTTCTACTTTGTGACTTTGTTCCAGAACATCGTTTGTAGAAAGAAGGAAGGAAAAAAGAAACAAATAATAAGTTCTGCTTCTTCCTTTTCAAGGTGGCACTGTGAATATCTGTGTCTGATTCTACCCACACACATATATAAAGCTACCTTCCCATCCATGGGTTGAAGAATAGGTCTCAAAATTTACCCACTCTTCTAACCACCTGTATCTCAGTGGGGCCATGTAATAGCAGTAAGTCTCAGTGGGAATCTGTGCAAGTCAAGTTGTATATGGTATATAAACATCTGTCTGGTGGGAGTGAGAGCACACTCACTTCCCTATGCCCCTCATTAACTTTCTGAGGCAGGGTTGTTTATGTTGGAACCTTTAGGTTAGTGTGACTATTGTACATGATGATTTCATTTTGTACAATGCGTAATATCATATACCCACATAGAAGCTATTATTTTCATTTGTACAGAGTGTAATATGATATACCCACACAGAGGCTCTCATGTTGTGATTTCCAATCAGTTCATAAACATTTAATCCATGTTTTTGATGTGTATGGCTCTGTGTTTTGTGGTCTAGGCAGGAAACACATGGAAAGTGGGGAGGACTCACATTAATTGAACACCTAGGATGTACCAAGACCTTTACTCTCTTCAACCCATTTCATAAGTAGAAAACAATATAAGAATCTCATAATATGTTAGGAGTAGCTTACAAATACACATGGAAAAAATAGCTGGCAATACAGTACCTAGAATGTCATATACCATGAGTGGTACAAGTAGCAACAACAGGAACCTGTAGCAAGGAGGCATTACCTTAGGCAGGAGTGATCATAGAAGACTTCCTGGAGGAATAGGGCCTTGTAACTGATTGGATGAAGGGATAGAAGTAACTCTGCAGTTGATAGTGCAGTGGTCTAAGGAAAAACTAAAGGAGGGACTCTCTACTGAGAGATATCCTAACCAAATGATTATGTTGTTGGAAATAAGCTCCCAGAACATCTGGTACCACAAACTATAATATAGAAAAATACATGATCTTGAGTAAACTTTAAATTATACACACACATGCACACACACATATACACACGTGTTATGTATATATGTAAACATATGTACATACAATGTATATATACACACATAATACATATATGGATATATATGTATAATGTACGTATAAATATACTTGTCTAGATAATCTTCTAATTCTTGCTTTTGGTAGAGTAAATTAAAATTCAAAGCTGTTAAAAGTATAAAAGACTTTTGTGTTACATTATTAAACCTCTTCTCTCCTTGATTTGCACAGCAATTGTTTGGATCACTTCTAGAAACTTACATGAGTCAAACGTGCTAAGATAGAGGCATTCACATTGTTTATTTAGTCACTTTTGTTTTTGCCTTTTCTAAAAATAATTTTGTTAGACTAAAGAGCCAACTGTCTTCAAAGTTGCATTTTAAGTAACTGAATAAAATATAGGGCTTATTATTCCACGTTTAACAGGAGCCTCATAGAAATCTTCGTAAACTTTACAACCTCTGACAGCTGAGAACTAATGATTTGCCATCCATGGTTTGAGACTAGTGTTGATAACTAGTGCTGATAAAGAAAGATAGGAAGAAAGCAGTGTTTTAGGAACACTCCTTCTATGGTGTTATGAAGGATAGAACATTTACGAGAAGAACAAATGAAGGAAACTTTTTAAGATTGTAGAGTAAGCTCATATGTCATTAAACGTAATTTTATGTTAACTAAATTAACCACGATTTAATAAAGACTTCTCTATGCTGAGACCAGTGCTGAATAATGGATAATGGTACTTATCAGCTTCCAAGATGGCCACCAACCATCCTACCTTCTGGTATTTATGCTCTTTTGTAGTTCCCTCCCATACTGAATCATATCTGGCCTGTGTGATCTAAAATACAATGGGACTGATGTGAGACTTTTGATGTGAGGTCATATATGGGATTACAACTTCCTCCTGGCATTGTAAAAGGCACTGCAGCTTCTGTCTTGGTCTCTTGGATCACCCATTCAGGGGAAGCCAGCCATTATGTCATGAGGATTCTCAAGCGGCCCATTGCAGAGATCCACATGGAAAGCAGCCTCCCACCAACAGCCAGCACTGACTTGCCAGCCATGTGACTGTATACTACCCTGGAAGTAGATCTTCCAGACTCAGTCAAGGTTTCAGATCACGATAGCCCCAGCTGACATCCTGACTGCTTTGGACACACTAAGTCAGAGCTACCTCGCTAAGCTGCTTCTGAATTCCCAAGTCCTTCTTTCAGAACTTTAATGAGTCTGCAAAGCACTTGCACAGAAGAACCACAAAATCTCAGGTAGGGAGCGGGAGAAAGAGGATGGAGGAGCTGTTGAAATTCTTTCTTAATTCATAGTCTGGTCTTTCTCAGAGATATCTCTGATATCACGTGAGTCATGGAGGGAGGCTTTGCCCCTTTCTCTCCTCATAGAGCCCAACAGTGCAAGATGCGGGACAACAGGAGGGATTATTTCCAGGGAGTACTGGGAATGATGCTGAGCATGAAAATAGTTAACCAGGACAAAAGAAATACCTCAAACAGATCAACTGGGCAGAGAGCTGATGTGCATATAAAAGAATTCCCATCTGGAAACCAGAGGGTTGAAGTTCTGAAGAAAACTTCAGGGCCCCAGCCAGACAGTGTCTGTCATGCAAAAGGCCTCAGTGATGGAAGGAACAGGAAATGTCATCAAAAAACTAATGAGACTGTCAAGTTTCAGCTAGAATTAGATGAAAGCCTGCTTCACTTGCAGGGGATAGTCCTAGTTAGAAGATGAGGAGCCAGAACAGAGCTTGAAGAATTGGATGTTTAAGATAGATTTTTAAATCTCCCCTTATTCGCCTACACCCTCTATACTACATTTAAGAATAAAAACTTCAAAGTATCTGACAACCCAGAATAGTCGTCATTTCCCTTTGGAGAAATGACTGTTCAAAAAGGATCCTGGAACTTCCAATTTTAAGGGGGAAAGTTTACGTGGATCAGGTACAACTTGAGGAACTGGGGCCTTTATAGGGTCCAATTATGGAAGATAATTTCAAAGAGAAACAAATTGAAGTTTGTTTCAAATTGAAGTGTGTGTGTGTATGTGTAAATTTGACCCAAATGTCAGCTTTGTTTTGCTTTCTAAACATACTTGAAAATGTTTGTGACGAAAGGGTCTGGCAGAGTTTCTTGTATATATTTTCTTAAGATTAAAGTTAAAAGGCATATACATATTTGACCTACTATTGGAACTATCTAATAACCTCATCGATTTCCCATATAGGACTACTTTTTCCCTAGTCATTATGTAACTAATCCAAATAGAAGATTTACTAAAAGTATGCTAATTGGCCATGTTCTTTTCTTATGACTTACCTATAAATGTCCTCAGACCATATTCCCAGAGTATTTATGCTACTGTCTCTCCCCTCTATCTTCTCTCTCTCTCTACCCCCCATATGTGTGTGTGTGTATGTGTGTGTGTGTTGCCAATAAATCATAGTTTCAGAATATTTTAGGCTAAATCAGATACTGCTTAAAATATTGATGGATATTATAATCTCTCTATAAAAATTCCTGAGATCAGGAGTAATGGAGACCACACTTGCCTTGATGATGCTCTTTGGTTCTCTTTCTGCGTCCACAGCTTTCCCTCTCACCCTGCATCTCATTCCTTTTTAATACGTTCTGCTACAGATCCCCTCATTATGATATCTGTGCTTTCCCTTGTCAGAATGAAAATCATTCTGAGTCATCACTACATCTCACTTTTTGTTGCAGGTGTGAGTTTTTATTTTTTCTTCCCTTTGTCCTGTTTGTTGTTTTAGTGTAAAGTCAGAAAAAAATGCACTGGAGGCTTCTCTCCAGTTGATCCTTTAACCTTGACAACTTATAAATAATTTTAAAAATCCGTTTTCTTTCTCTTTCCTTTGTACCAACTTTTGAAGTTTGTTCTGGCCTTCATCATCTCTCACTTAAAGATGGTAATAGCTTCTAAATTTATCTCCCTGACTCTAGACTCCGTTCTCCTCAAATATATCATACACCATGGTTACAACAGGGTAATTGTTGTAAAACTCAAATATGATTATGATAATTCTTCCATTAAAATATTCCATGATTCCTCAGCACCTACATTATAAATACAAATGAAATGGCCTGGTATACAAAATCTCTTACAGTCTGTTCCCAACCTACTTTATCAGACTCGTCTTCCTTTACTCCTAATACACTTCTTTCTCTCTCTTTGCCCTTTGTTTCCCTATACTCGAAGGGCCCTCCCCAACTATAAGACATTTTTTGTCCCAGTACATACTCAGTTTTTAATTTCAGAAGTAAATACTGTATGAGGAAAGGAAGCAAAATCCTTTACCTGTCCTTTATTATACATGTTCTGACTTAGAGTACCATAGACTGTAGCAATCTGAAAACTGGTAGCAAGTTCTTTGCCAAGTAAGTGAGAGGCAGTAATTTTATAAGACAACTATTGTCCTGTCAATTCATGCCTTCTCTTCTTTTTCTCCTCCTCTGGTCAAATTTCTAAACCCAAGTATAGCAACTTCCAGGGCATAACCAGGGGTAAAGTAGGTGGAAATGGCTGCAAACATGGGGGTAGATGTGACAGGTGATGTATCCAGACAGGTGAAGTCTCCACAATTAAAAATATTGCCGGTGTGACAGAGACTGGAAAAACCCTGGTAATCGTTTATCTAGAAAAGTTTTTAAAGCTTCTCCATCAGTTCATAAAATCATATAACCAGGTAGTAGACATGAAAGACAGCTAACAAACCAGAGCTGTGTTAAAAGATTATCTTCCAGTAACAGAGGATTGTTTGTATTGTCCAGCCCTCAAGCTGTAGAACTGGAAAAGAGATTCAAACAATACCCAAAGGCACAGGAAGTAGAAATAAGAGCAGTTGTATAAGCAAACACAAGTTTTTAGTCTAGGCAAAACTTATTTGATTCAAGGAAAAGTGTAAAGAAAGAAAACAAAACAATTAAAACTGTAGTACTGAGGGAAAATCCTACAATATAAGGGAAATAAAATAGTATCTTACCTTAAAACCAAGAGTAAATAGATACCTTTGAAAATAATCTATTGTAACAGAAGAAAATATTTTTATAGGCTTAGTGAAATTCAGTAACAGATGTATAATAAACATGGAGGACAAAAAAAAGGTGAAATAAAGAGTTAAGATAAATAGAAAAATGAATGAATAAGAAAGAACTGCTAGAAAATTAACAATAAAAGAACTTCATTAACTGCCACATTGCAGTAAGAGCACATAATACTAGGGAAAATTGAATTGGTTAAATATAGGAGAACCTTGAGCTAGACTCTACAGAGATAAAGTTAAGAAAACTATGGGATAGAGTGCTATATTTAAATAGATTGAGGATATATTTATATTTAAATAGAGGATATAGATTGAGGATATATAGTATTTATCTATTAGATCTAATTTTCATGCATTATAATACAGTTAATTCTAATAACAAATCTGTCAGATGGACATTACTATCTTCCTCTATTTACAGATGAGAAAATTAGAGTTTAAGAGGTTAACTTGCTCAAGCCTGGACAGATGGCGAGTACAAGCGCTGTTGACTCCAGGTTGAGGAAAATGTTGTTAACTATTCTTCTTATAAAAATAAAAATCTCTGTCTATCATAAAAGACTAAAACTGCAGTTGAAAGACTGAGAACAATATATGTAAGACATATGACAACCAAAGACATGTAATTAGCTTATTTTAACTGTAAAAGGAAAACATGAGCAATGAACACCATATGAGAGAAGATGGGGAAATCACAAAAGAAGAAACATGGCCAAGTAAAATACTTAGAGTAAATAATAATTTTACTAGTAACAAAATGATTTTAAAACAAGGCAGTGGAATACATTTTTTCATGTTTTAAATCAACAAAAAGGAAGTGAATAATCCTGAGTGTCAGTGATAGATGAAAACAAGAACACTTTCATTGACTGATGGTGCTAATACACATGGGCATAAATTTGCTGGAGAATCATTTAGCAGTGAGAGTTAAAAGCCTTAAAAACTAATAAGACTTTTAAGCCAAAAGTTTACTCTCAAGAATTCATCATAGATAAATTAATTTTACAAGTGCACAATCACATATGTTTATTACAACATACATTTATTATAGTATTGTTTATCATAGGGAAAAAAAGAAATAGTTAATGTTCTAATAAGGGACATTAAATAAGTTATTGAATATACAGTGAATCATTTTCTAATGAAATGATTTCCAGATATTCAGAATGACGTTACATCTATATAATCAGATGGGAAAAAGATGCCTCAGTTACAATATGAGACAAAAATATAGAAAAGCATGTATGACATGCTCTATGACACTGTTTATTTGTGTTTTGCATTCTTTCCATAAAGAACCTGGATTATTCATGTTAAATAGAAACTTCTCAGTGAGTAAGATTCTTGGTTTTCCATAAATTTAATGTAATAAAGCTCCTGTAAAGGTAACATCTTCATCTTCTGATAACAGCACCCTAAGTCAATCATACCAATATTTTGCTAAGGACAGGCAACTAGGAAAGATACACCACAGCAGGATGGCCTGGAAGGAACTGGAATCATTTGTGGAATGCAGTTCCTCCCAGGTGCCCCCAGAGGCTGAGAGGAAGGAGTAGAGATACTCTGGAGCCCCCCGTTCCTGTCCTCTGAGATCCTCTGCCTGTGCCTCCCATGAGTCTAACTCAGTCAGAAGCCAGATGGTGTGGAAGTCTGCAGTTCAGTAGCAGGGAAAGAGTGAGAACTAGATATAAGGGAAAATAGGACCAGGAGCAGCACAGGCAAGTACACAAACCACGTGGGTAGATGCCACTTTGAATTCTCTATAGGTCACCATCATTCAGAAGTGCCTGGTCTGAGGGGTTCAAGGTTAAGAGTGATCCACATGTAGAGAACCAGTGGGCTATAGGTAGGTTCATTCTGGTTTGCCTGGGATAGACTTGCTTATATTGGTTGTTTTAGTATAAATTTTAATAATGCTCTTTGTCACTCTCACAAGTGTCTCACCTTAAATGATAAATCACATCATTGTCCTAGCTATAAGACTTCCTCCCTTTCTCAGATTCTTTTTGATTGTTATCTACATTTTCTAAAATTGGTAGAGGTAATACCAAGAAAGAGGATGTATGTGGCCACATTATCTATATATATTGGAGGACAAACAAAATGGAATCCTTTGGAATAGCAAATTCAATAAGCACAGAAAAGAATCCATGCAAAAAGCAAGTTTTCAGTCCCAGAAGCTATTCTAATCCTCATAAGCTGCTGCTAGAATATTAAACTGGAACTGAATTTTTATTTAAATATCTTGAAGTCTATAACATGTAGTAAATTAGTAAATGAAGCAAAAACAAAGTAATAAAATATCTAGAAAAAGATGTGGATGAATATTTACCTGATCTCACAGTAGAAAAAGGACTAAATCATGTTAAGAAAGAAGCATAAAGAAAAGCTTAATACAACCTAATATAAGTTAATAGAGGAGATTTCTACGTAGTGAAATATTAGTTGTTATTCATTTTATTCTTTCAGTTTTCCTATAGTTTCCATTTTTCTACATTGGATTTGAATTAATTTTATAATCTAACAGAGTATTTAGAGATAAAGGTTGTAGTAATTATATGAATGAATTAATCTAAATGCCTTAATGCTTAGCATATAGTGAGACCTCAATAAATGATAGATATTCATATTTGGTGGTATAAAATAACTTGATTGCTTAAGACTAATTTTTTATTAAAATATATAGGGGTTATTATGGCTAAAACTTCACCAGCGTTTTGATGTCCACAGGTTTAAAATTAATGAAAATAACAAAAATTTTTAATTAAGACTTTATTTTTTAGAGAAGTTTTAGATTTACAGCAGAATTAAGAGGGGAATACTCCCCACTCCAAACATGCATAACTCTTGGTGGTGTACATTCTTTAAGTTTGGACAAATGTATAATGACATATAGCAATCATTATAATATCATAGAGTATTTTCACTGCCCTAAAAATCCTCTGGGCTTTGCCTTTTCATCCCCTACCACTACACCCCTGGGAATCACTGATCTTTTTATTGTCTCTATAGTTTTATCTTTTCTAGAATGTTATATATTTGGAATTGTGCAGTTTGTAGTGGTTTCAGATTGGCTTCTTTTACTTAGTAAAATGCACTTAAGTTTTCTCCATGTCTTTTCATGGCTTGATAGCTCAGTTTTTTTTAAAGCGCTGAGTAATATTCCATTGCCTGGATGTACAGTTTATTTATCTGTTCACCTATTGAAGGACATCTTGGTTACTTCCAAGTTTTGGCAATTACGAGTAAAGATGCTAGAGAAATCTGCGTGCAGGTTTTTGTGTGGACATACATTTTAAGCTCCTTTGGGAGTGTAATTGCTGGACTGTATTATAAGACTCTGTTTAGTTTTGTAAGAAACAACCAAACTGTCTTCCAAAGTGGCTGTACCTCTTTGCATTCCCACCAGCAATGTATGAGAATTCCTGTTGTTCCACATCCTTATGAGCATTTGATATTGTCAATGTTCTGGATTTTGGCCATTCTAATAGGTATGCAATGGACTTTCATTGTTGCTTTAATTTGCATCTCCCTGGTGACATATGATGTGGAGGATCTTCTCATATGCTTATTTGCCATTTGTGTGTCTTCTTTGGTGAGGTATCATAATAAATATTTTTTAGTGAAGTTGATTAATTTTTGGTTTTCTAAATCCTCAATCTTGAAATTGGGACAGGAATAATTTTTATTTAGTTACAAAATGGCAATATATAAAAAAGAACACTTTTGCATTTGAATATTTTAAGTTGGAAGACATAAAATAAAAATGCAAGTTTTAAGACTTTAAGAAGTTTTAAAAAGACTGCATGTAGCACAGGCACTTCTAGGAAAAATGTTATGTTTTTCCAGGAATACAGTGAACAAGAGAAAAGAATGTTGATCATTCTTTCTAAAGGAGGGCAGCAATCTTATTTTGAGGTAATTAAAATTACCTTGAATTTTTAGATTTTTAGAGTTCAAATTGGTATAGTTTCATTTTTATTAATAGGTGGATGTCAAAGAGAAAGGAAATATACTGGGAAAATGAAAAGTCTGTGTCAATTGGATGTTTTAAAAAACTGGCCAGAAAAAATAAATTAGTCTGTAGTTTTGTAAGATGACATGCAAGTATAAGGCAAAACAGTGATTGTTTTGTTTTTGTTTTGTTTTGGCATGTTTACTTTCAATGCTTTATTCATTGTGTTCTTTCATAATTGAGCTCTTTTTTTATCTGTTATTTAATTTTTTTTATTGAATTGTAGTTGATTTACAATATTATATTAGTTTCAGCTGTGTAGCATAGTGATTTGATATTTTGCAGATTATACTCTATTATAGATTATTACAAGATAATGGCTATAATTCCCTGTGTTATACAGTATATCCTTGTTGCTTATCTATTTTATACATATTAGTTTTTATCTGGTAATCTCATACCCCTAATTTGCCCCTCCTCCTTTCCCTCTCCCCTTTGGTAACCATAAGTTTGTTTTATATCTTTGTGAGTTTGTTTCTGTTTTGTGTAACATTCCTTTGTATTATTTTTTAGATTCCACATGTAAGTGACATCATACAGTGTTTGTCTTTGTCTGATTTATATTCACTAAGCATAATATTCTCTAGGTCTATCATGTTGCTGCAAATGGCAGAATTTCATTCTTTTTTATGACTAATATTTCATTATATATATATATATTAATGGCATATATATATGCCATTTATATATATATATATGCTTCTTAATCCAATTGTCTGTTGATGGGCTGTTGGGTTGCTTCCATGTCTTCGCTATTGTAAATAGTGAAACAGTGGATATTTTAATAGCACTAAACTTTTAACTTTAAGAGAGGCCTACTTTTTTTTCCTATGATGTCACCAATGCTCAAAACATGTTAGATATAGCTTGTGGGGGGGAATTGGTCTCACAGTATGTGACACATTCTCTGAAACATTGTCATGGGCAGCAAATCTCCAACTTGGAAGTCACGTTTTATTTTGTACTTTATTTTGAATGGAGAGATTGACTAAGCTAGGGAATACTAGTTTAGGGATAAATGTTTGGTGGACTATAAGAATATTGATTTTCTTTTGTTGTATGGAACTTGGTTTTGGAGATAATTCTGAAAAAGTAATGTGGTAGATTGAATTATAAGTTCCTAATGATTTATTTCCTTTCCACCTGTCTCTTCCTTCCCTGTAGGCATTAGTTTTGAGCTTGGTTTTATGACATGCCTTGGCTAATGGCATATAAGCAGAAATGACTTTTGCCATACCTAGGCAGAAGCTTTAAGCGTGCCTTCAAGGTTTGGCTCTTTGTCTGTTTCATTCCTACCCTTTGCCGTGAGAGAGGAGCATTTTCAGATAGTAGATACCTCTGGGTTCCAGAATGAGAAGAAACATGGAAACCCATGTTTCTTCTCTCTTGCTCTGTAACATGTTTCTCATGTTACAGAGCAAGACATTAATAATAATAATAATATTTTGTAAGCCTATAAGATATAGGAGTTATTAATTACTACAAAGATTAACCAGTAAAGTAAATGCCAGAAGTGGAATGATGCCGAAAAGAACCCTAAAATAAAGAACAAGGAAGTATGTAGCAAGGAAACTGATGTAGGAGGCAAGAAATATGCCAAAACAAAACAAAAACAAAAAAACAAAACAATTGCTGTTTTGCCTTATACTTGCATGTTGTCTCACAAAGCTACAGGCTAATTTATTTTTTCTGGCCAGTTTTTTAATACATCCAGTTAACACAGACTTTTCATTTTCCCAGTATATTTCCTTTTTCTTTGTCATCCAGATTGCTAATCCAGAGAACTGTGAGCAAGTAAAACAGTTGTTCTAAGCCACTAGCTTTTGGGGTAAATATTTGTTGCACAGTGACTAGGTAACATATACATGGCATAAGGGGGCTTATTTAACCCCCTTGATCAGTTGCTTTATCTACAAAACAAGGCTAATGATATTTATTTCAGTGTTGTTATGTGGCAAGGCCAGGCATATAGCAGGTTCTTAAAAAAATGTTTATCCCCCTTTTTGTCATTTTTCCTCTCTCCTCTTTTTCTATTTTTCCTTCCTCTGTTGCTTCTTCTCTCCTCCTCCCGGTGGCATCATAAGAACAATATTGTTGGAATCAATATGTAGCCTACCAAGATGCTTACTTCAAAGAGGCCAAATGACTTATTCATTTGGCTAAGTCAGTACAAACAAGTTGGTGTAAAATTAGCTGCATCCCATTACAGATAGATTTGATAAAAATCTCATTAAATACAGGGGAAAAGTGTACATCCCTGTAGAAGTACCAGTTTTCCTATAAATATTCCTATAAGATTTCCTATAAAATCTTCTAAGTGATATATTTCTCAACTAGTCATAATGTTTCTCATCAGTAGAGTGAAATCTGTATGTTTTTATGTCTAGTCTTATTTCTATGCCAAAAAAAGAAAACAAAATCTTCTTTGGCAAAGCCAATAGACCAACAAGACATTCTTTATTCATCCAGCTTAATCAAAACTTGTAATCAGTGAATAAGAATCATTTGCCTAAAAGAAAAAAAAAAATGGGTCTAAGATTGAATGACTCATGCAGGAACTTCATGATTTTGCTCTGTGCTTTGTGAAGTAATTTCATAATCATATGTAATTATTTTAAATATTTTATAAACTACAGTGACTTTTTAATAAGAGTCTCTAATTATCCAATACAGTGTCTAGAAAGATTTGCTGAATATGTAGTATACGTGTGATGAGTCATTTGTCATCCAAAAGCTTGTGAAGAAACCCTCATTCCTAAAAATAGGGTTCCCATAGATTTGATACCGGCTGTAATTTTTCACTTGAGACATTTCCTTTTATATCTCTGACTCCACTTTTGGTAAATCATGATACATAACTATATAAAACATCACATAATCTAAAAAAAGGGAGTAAAGGTGCCAACTGTACCACATCACACACAGTACACTATGCACCAAAAAATTAAACTAGCAAGTGAATTCCAGGATATGGAGGATTAAATTTTTAGTTTTCCTTACGCTTTGATCCACTGTCTCCCACCCTACCCCTGTACCCCAACTTCTTGGGAATTTATGAGATCTGGCATACACTGACAATAGGGAAGACAATTATTAACATAATGAGAACATTTCTTTTTTTTGTTTAATTTCTTGGGATGAAGCTATCACATTAGTACAAGAGCTCATTCATTCTTGTGTGTTCAAAGGATAGCACTCTAACAATGTATCTTAACTTTAACATTTCCTCTAGGAAACAGAATCAGGTTAGGAGGAACAGAGTAATCTCTTAGACTGGATGTCTTCTGAATACTCAGTGCCCCAGTCACACGGCAAAGTGTGGAAACATGAATTCATATTAGAATATAACATAAAATCCAGGTTAAAACGCTATATGGGTTGAAAATTGTTGTGCCATTCCTATAAATCTAAAGAATGACATTGTATGGTAATGAGATTGTTACATTTTTGGTGCACCCTTGTAAGCTTCTGGAGGAATCCACAGATTAGGTCCATCTTAGGTTTTGATTAAGTTTGAATAAGCTTCCTCATTATACATCCACCAAAAATGTTCTGGTCCAATCTGATCAAATCAATATTTTAAAATACTTTATTAAAAAAAACTTGGTTTTTGTCTTCTTTGGCACAATTTTTTCAAAGTACCTGTGATGTTTTTGCAAGACTTGCTAGGTAACAGAGCACATGCTTCAGGTTTATTAATTTCATCCTGAAATGCTTGTTTCTGCCCAGGAAATGTTTTTACATCACAAGTTAGCTCATAGCCAACGCTGTTGTATCATAGATAGCTTTGGATAGAAGCCTTTCAAAATGGTGCAAATCTCTCTGGTCCAAATCTCTCATTTAATGGATGGGAAACTAGTTCCTAAGAGGTTACTATGCTTTCCTAAGGCCACGCAGCTTTGAGGAAAAAAAAAAAAGTTAAAAACAAAACTCCCGCAGAATCTCTTGTAGTGATTCATTCAAGGGTAGGCACTTGACCAGAGTTTGGCCAGTTAGAATAATTTTGCTAGCCATAGTGATTACTTCAGGAATGCTTCACTGAAACAAGATGGTGTAATCAGAATAAATTCCAGAACTCATACAAAATTCACAAGAGGTCTTTTTATTTCCTGTGCTGAACTTGAAAGATTGGTAGTTCTGGTGCTGAGGGCAGCTATGTAGACACTTCAAGGAAGCAAGCCAGTTGAATGAAGCTGGATAGATTGTTATTCCTCCCCAGTACTTACATATTTTCCTGATATATCCCTGATGATTTCAATTATGTAAACTGTTGACCTGAAACAAATAGACTGCCACATATTTCTCCAGCAAAGATGGGTTTATTCGCGATCAGCAGAGAATTGCAATCTGGGGTCTGCAGCCACGCAAGGCACGTGCAAGTCCCCACACAGCAAGGGAAGGAGAGGGCTTTTATAGAGGGGAAAGGAGGTTGGGAGGGCTACAGTAAACAGAGAGTCCAAGGCTTTTCATTGGCTGAGTCCTTGCCAGTAAAGAAGAGCACTTTCTTCTTCCTGTTGGGCTCTGCGATTGTCGCAGGGTGTGAGAGCGCCCCCTTCTGGTCCACGAACTCTTTTTTTTTTTTTTTTTTTGCGGTACGCGGGCCTCTCACTGTTGTGGCCTCTCCCGTTGCGGAGCACAGGCTCCGGACGCGCAGGCTCAGCGGCTATGGCTCACGGACCCAGCTGCTCCGGGGCATGTGGGATCTTCCCGGACCGGGGCATGAACCCACGTCCCCTGCATCGGCAGGCGGAGTCTCAATCACTGCGCCACCAGGGAAGCCCCACGAACTCTATTTAATTGAGGTTTCTGTTTATCAATTTTTTACAAAACCAATATATTTCTTCTATTTTTGATGTATGCTTTTAATTAGCTTAAGTAAATTTGAGTTGAGTTGTCTGTCACATGGAAAGTGTCCTGATAGATGAACTCTACATAATTTACTCGATTGTTAAAGCAATGTAAGACTTTTAGATCCCTCTAATACACTGACAATGTGAAAAAGAATGCTTTGTGTAGAAGTCTTTCTTTGTATTTCAGGATTATTTCCCTAAAAGCGATATAACAGAGACTCTTAACAATGGAATTCTTAAATATGAGAGAGATTCTTGAATATGGAATTAGTGGGCCAAGAAAAATGAATATTTTTAAGACTCCTTATACATATTTTCCAATTACCTTCTAAAAATGAGCAAGCTTTATTTCTATTGAAACTATATGGGCTGATTTTTCTCATGCAAATTTTGTTAGACTTGAATACTATCATTTAAAAAAACATTGTTCCTAGTTCAAGGCAAAGCTGGTACCCCATTTTCAAAAAGGAAAGTTAATTTTTTAACTAGTCCTTTAGGTTTCTTTAGGATGGGTGACGTGAAAGTCATAGCAAAACCATTCCATCTGAAGCAGTTGCAGGTTGACAGAGTCTCTGACTTTGCAACCAAAGTATCCCTAACTGCAGGGAGAAGCAGAATAAGTGTGTTTGGGATGGTGTTGAGTAGGACAGAGAGCAATGAAACCCACCAAAAAAAGAGGACATTTCTTGGAAATCAAATTTTATTTTTAAAAGTTATTTTCTTTTTACTTTGTATCAGAACTACATATATTTGTAATCTGAAAGTAATGATTCAAATGTTTCTTCTTATACTTTTGCTTCAAATTATTTATATTCAAAAAGTGTGAGTAATTTAGTTTGAGAAACTCAAAGAGAATGAGACTAGATCACCAGTTATTTTGAAATGTAGAAATAATAGAAACCCCTCAAGAAACAGCAGAAAGATGTTTCTTCTGGAAACTTTAAGTACTCCAAAGAGCAAATATTATAATTCAATATTCCTTTTATTTTGACCCAATTTTATATCCTAATGAGTAAAATATGTTATATAATATAATTAATAACAAATCCCAATGGGACAGCAGTAACTATGTGTATATTTCCTTTTGTAATTGTAAGTGGACCTTCTGTGTAACCATACATGGCAGGCTAGCTGATTGACAAGAGAAGATTCAATTAGTGACAGAGATGTGAGAGATGTGATAACTGACAGTTTTAATCGTGTGTTGTGAGGAGCGCATACATCTATGGAATAGGTTAGGGATATTTTCCCCTCATTATAGAGGGAAGAAGTTTCAAGTTAGGCCTCTATATAACATGCTCAAAATTGCAAAGAGGTGTATCAGAACAAGGCTCAGAAACCCCAAAGTTGTCGTTGATATTGTTTGTAATTCTGTTACCTGCTACATGTTATATACTTCATTCTACAGAATTAAATTATTTAACTATGGAAAAAAGAAACACATTACTAATCCTATAATCATCATTCTAGGAGTGAATTTTTCTTGGTGACACAGTTTCTGTTGAGATGTTCTTTTTGTGACACTGTCACAGCAGTAATTATCATGAACGGAAGACATTGTCCTATAGGGAACAGAGCCTGTGCCTCACCTGATCTAAGCTGGTGTTTTGTGACATTTGAATAAATTAGTAATACTCTGCTTTTTGGAAGAAAAATGTTCTATCATTACTAAAATGTAATTTTAAAAATCTCATTTAAGAAAAGCTCAGAATGGTTATATTCTTCTTTTTTTTTTCAGATGTACTGACTTATTGAGTAGGACCATTCTCTGATAATTCTGTAATGAATAATACTCATACTAATATCCTGATCATCCTTAAACAATAACCATTGTCATGGTAACTACATATCACGGGAAAACAAACTGTGCAAATGAGCTTCTTCCGTAGCTTTAATTATGTGAATAGAAAATTGAAGGAGTACATTTTAAGGATTCAGTTTCCTATTTAAGTGTTGACTAAAGTAAATGACTCAAGCACTTCTGCACATCTGACTGTTGATATGTTGAAGACGTTAACATGATTACGTCTGTCTGGATTTGTGTTGACGTTCAATACAGGAAACAATTTAAATTTCTGTTTAATGTTTTACTTTAAAACACAGTAATGGAGTCTGATTCAGTTGTTTTAATCAGCTATTCTGATTGCTATATTCTGGATTCAGTGCATATAATTTAATGACTGCTCTGAAGTGAACTACTGATTTTTCACTTCTAATACAATCGGTTTGATAGTTGGACAGGAAAAGTAAGGGCTACCGTTGCAGATTTATTTATTCATTTAGCTTATATTTATAAAGCACTTGCAGTATGTACTGGGTGCCTTTAAGAGTACTCAAGTTAAAGTTAGATGTCTAATCCCCTTATAACTTAGACTCAGTAGGAGTCCATAAGATGAAACAACTAAAATGCAAGATGGTATGGGCTATGTGCATATCACTGGTATAAGTGTTCCTGGTGAATGGAACACATTCAAGGCTATATTATCAATGTGAGACCATGCAGATTGAATAAAAGGTTCAGATTGGAGAGAAGTGGGAAATTAAGAAAGAAAAGACAGATTAAGGAGGCTGGTGATAGAGAGGCTCATTAAAAGGCATTATAAGTCCACATGAATGACTTAGATAATTACAGATAATTACAAATCAGTGCATGGGAGGGGTTTTTTTCTCCTTCTTTTTCTTCTTTAAATGGAGATTTTCTAGAGTGGTTCAGAAAATCAGAAAACCGTAAAGAATAGGATATTCCTAAAGCAATCAAATGAGGGATAGATCATGGCCAGCAAATTCAAATATTGATGTCATAACCCTTTTTGAAAATCAGAGCACTGAAGAGTAATAACACACTCACACACACAAGATTCAGGATGCAAAGAAAGACACAAAGGTGGCATTGTTAAGGAATTGATTTTTAGTCTGCTTGATCAAAAGGGTGCTATGTCCAAGGCTTTTCTAATAAGGATTGCAAAGGCAGCATCACAGAAGTAAGGGATAGTAGGAATGGAGAACTTAAGCATATGCTGAATGTTTCACTGTACTAAAAACAGAGAATTTGATAAATGCTTAATTTCTCTTGAAAAAGAATAGAAGCATTGAGAAAGCAGCTGCTTTGGGGTGATTCTGACAACCAAGAAGAAAATTTTCATAGATATAGATCTGAGGTACCTCTTAGTAGAAGAGAGTCATGTTATATTGGATAAACATATAGCAAAGAAGAAACTACTGAACATTATTAGAAGATATTCTCATCTTCCTGAAAGTCCATTATGAAAATATAAAGCATAAAAGGATAACTATGTTCTGTTAATAGCCTTCTAACTAAGTACCAAAAACGTAATATAGAAAGCTGTGAGTTTAAATTTAGCAAATTATTAAGCAGATGTTAGCTAACTAGGAAGAAAACCCTATATAGTAGGAACTTAAAATTGATATAGCGTTGGCATTAGGTGCTTCCAGAGGTAGTAGACTTTCAGGTAAGCTTTACACTGAAATACTAGAAGATTTTTTCTCCCCAAATATCAACCTTTATCTGATAAATCTTAAGGGGAAAATAAAGTAAGAAAAGCAATTATAAAAGCAAACAAGAACAGCAAGATCAAGCATTTTCACTGCTGCTGGCTCAGCCTCTGATGTCAATATTTCACAAGTATTATTTCATCAAATTATCAACATTCCAGAGACATAGCAAGATAGAAAGTTAGATTTTAATAGGAATGAGCCCTGAGATAAGAAAATGCTCATTCTGAAGTCAGTTATGGAATAAAGAAATCAGGAGCTTTCACTGAGTCTTGCATTTGGTGGGGGTTTATACACTTAGTGTATTTTTCCAATAAAACATTAATTTTAATATCCAATAATGAATGGTTAAGTGTTACATTATAAATCTCGTCAAAGTCATTTATGCTGCCCAAGAACCAGGAGAGAGTCTAGTACCTTCCTACTCAAAGTATGATCTGTAGAATGGCAGCAATGACATTTTCTGGGAGCTTGCTAGAAATGGAAACTCTTAGAGCAGACCCCAGGCACACTGAATCAAAATCGGCATTTTAACGAGATCCCAGTTTAGTTGAGAACTTTAACGATTGAAGGGTACTGTTCTAGAGCACCCCACTCAGTTATGACATCTACTTCCTTTCTTCCTGCCGAGAAGTTTCTATATTATATAGGTTTTTCCCCACCATTGGCAGATTTCTCCCCGTGGTTTTTAAATGAGTTCTTTGGCAAGAATATGTGACTGTTTTGAGTTATAATTAAATTTGGTGGGCTCTAGAGGTGCTGCATGAATGGAACATAGAGCTTAGCATTCTGCAGTTCACTGATTCACTCTTTCAAATGACTCTTTTGAGATCAGATCTGGGGCTCTGGTTACACGATGCCAACATAAATTGAAAAGTGAAGAAAAATGCAACATAAATTTTCTTTGGTATGGTAAATGATGTTAGGCAGTATTACAGATAGCATTTGTCTTCAACCTACTGGAATTAGAATACGACTCAATGCCATGAGGAATCAGGTCACTGCTCTGGCAAGAAATATGATCTGTGTTATGATTCAGAACTCAGCAGAAAATGGTCTTCTCACTTTAATCCCTTTGCAGCTTTGAGCTGGTTATGCCATCTGTATCAGTCAAGTATTACTGTGTAACAAACACAGCAAACCTAATTTATTAGCTCCTGACTCAATGAGTAAGCAATTTGGACTGGGCTTGGTTGAGTTGTTCTGTTTATCTTGCCTGGGTTCACTCAAGCCACTACAATTAGCTTATGAATCACATGAGAGTTGATTGATCCTGGATGGCCTTTTCCATGTCTGGCTTTTGGCTGGGGTAGTTAAGCTACATGTCTTCAGAAGGCTAACCCAAGCTTTTTCACATGGAAACTGGGTTCCAAAAACACTAAGTCCCAAACAAGCACTTTTTAAGTCTCTAAATGAATCATTCTTGCTAATATTCCATTAGCTAAAGCAAGCCACACAGCTAAGTCCAGATTCAAGGGGTAAAGATATACATAGATTCTATTACTTGATAGATGCAGTAAAATGCCATGGCCATTATTTTTTTCTCAACTTACCACCTCTCTATCCCAAAATAATGAATAGGTTTTATGAACTTGTACCTCTTTCTTTGTAAGCATTTTCAGTTATTAGAAGAAAACCCCATGGCAATGAAACTACTGTAGGGCAGAGATGCCGTAGAGCTCTAAGATTATGGAATATGACTTTGAACTTGATCAGGAAAGGGCACTTTCTTATTTGCTCTGAAAGTCCACTTCCTTGCTTTTATTCTAGAAAATCTGTATTTGTGAGTGGAACTCTATTTTGTCTTGTTTATTTCACTTCTGTTGCATCGATAAAATCTTCACGTGTTTGTTCTGGCATGAAGAGCAGCTGTCTGCTCTGGAGGAGTATTTCCCACCTGGGTAGCTGAGCTGTTTCTCAGTGGAAGACACCTTTGTCGGTGTTGGTGGGAACTGAGCATCTTGGCTAATTTGGATGCTTCCCTTTGGACCTGGTTAAACAAGACAGAACAGGAAGTGTTTGATTCCCAAATCTGTACTATGAGAAGTTTCCTAAGACACACAGTGGGTGAGAAAAGCATCAAAAAGGAGGTATGTGGTACATGATACCAAGAGGCATTAATAATTGATGTGAATTGTGAGGTAGACAGAAGAATATATATCAAGGGACTTGGATTGTGTCACGGTAAACATGTGAACAAAGCCTTCACAGTTTTTTTTTTTTTATTTGAGGTATAGTTGACGTACAATATTATATTAGTTTCAGATGTACAACATATTGATTTAATATTTTTATAGATTATACTACATTTCAAGCTACTATAAAATATTGGCTATGTTCCCTGTGCTGTACAATATATCCTTGTAGCTTATTTATTTTACACATAGTAGTTTGTATCTCTTAATCCCTTATCCCTATCCTGCCCGTCTCCTCCTCCCTCTTCCCACTGGAACCACTAGTTGGTTCTCTGTATCCATGAGTCTGTTTCTGTTTTGTTATATTCATTTGTTTGTTCTATTTTTTAGATTCCATATATAAGTGGTGAAATATAGTATTTGTCACTCTCTGTCTGACTTATTTCACTTAGCAAGCATTATGCCCTCCAAGTCCATCCATGTTGTTAAAGCCTTCATAGTTTTATATGATGGAAAAATACCTGATATATGTGAATAAATTAAGATATCATTTTCTTGTGTTGGACTCTGTGCATACCTGAGATATTATATATATGATCATACATATATATGTACATATATGTGTGTGTGTGTGTGTGTGTATATGACAGTTGGGGCTTTTTAAAAATCTTATCCATGTTGTTGCATGTATCAGTCGTTTGTCCTTTGTTATTGCTGAGTACACTCTGTTGTATGAATACCCCCACAATTTGTTTTTCCATTTACTTATTGATTGATATTTGAAGTGCTTCTGGTTCTTGACTATCACAAATAAAATTGCTGTGAATAATTTTCTATGAATCTTAGTGTGGATATAAGTTTTAATTTCTCTCAAGTTAAGTAGCAGTAGGATTGCTGGGTTATATGGGAAAAGTATAATTAATTTCACAAGAGCCACACTATATTCCAAAGTGATTGTACTATTTTTCACCTTTCCAGCCATCTGTGAGTGTCCTGCTTGCTTGATATCAATACTAACATTTGGTATTCGTAGACTTTTTAATTCTAGTCATTATTGTGAGTAAGATTTAGTATCTCACTGGTTTTAGTTTGCGTTTTCCTGGTCATTAACTATGTTAAGGCTCTTTTAATGTAATTAATGATCATTTTATATCTTCTTTCAAATATTTTGTGAATTTTTTGTTGAGTCATCTGTCTTCATATCATTAAGTTGTAAGAGTTCTTTATATATTTGCATACAAATGCATTCCCACATGTATGTAAATATATGCATATATGCATTATATGTTATGTATTTGCATATTCGTGGCAAATTCTTTCTTCCGGTCTATAGTTTGCCTCTTTTTCCCCCTCGATCATGTCATTTAAGAGCAGAAATTATGAAGTTTAGTGGAATTTAATTTATGCTTTCTTTTTAATACTTCTTTTTGTATCTTTTTAAAGAAACCTTTGTCTAACACAAGGTTGCAAAGATGTTCTCCTATGTTCTCTTCTAAAAGATTTATAAATTTAACATTTATGTTTGTCTGTATTACATTTCAAATTAATTTCTGTGAGAATGTGAGAAAAGGGTTAAAGTTCTTTTGTTTTTTCATACAGATATTCAGTTTTGACAGCACCATTTATTGAAAAGACAGTACTTAAAGCATTGACATTTGTTGGCACCTTGTCAAAATTATTTGATCATACATATATGATTTGTGCCTAGATTCTCTATTGTTTTCCACTGATCTAGCTTTATACCTATGGAACACTGTTTTGATAACTGTAGCCTTGAAATCAGATAGCTTAAGGACTTCCTTTTTTTTCTTTTTTTTCACAGTTGTGTTGGCTATTGTGAATTCCATGATTGACCTTGCTAAATTTGCTTATACAATCCAGAAGTTTGTTTTTTAGATTCCACAGAAATTTCTACGCAGTCATGTCATCTATGAATACATTAGCATATGTCTTTCGGTCCTAACTTCCTGTTTCTTTATTATTTTTTCTTACTTTATTATATCTACAGTACAATATTTAATAGAAGTGGTGAGAGTGGGCATCTTTGCCTTGTTCCTGTTTTAGGGGAAAAGCATTCAGTCCTTAACCATTAAGTATGATATTAGCTGTAGTTTTTTCTCTGTAAATGCTGCTTATCAAATTGAATAAGTTTCTTTCTATTTTGAGTTTACTCAAATTTTTTCTCATGAAAGGGTGTTGAATTTGAGAAGATTATTTGAATATTCTCTTTAGACCTGTTATGGTAGTGTATTATATTGATTGATTTAAAATGTTGAACCAACCTTGCATTACTGAGATAAGTTGCACTAGGTAATGGTGTGTAATACTTTTTCATATTGCCAAATTCAATATTTTAATATGTTGCTGGGTTCAATTTGCTAAAATTTTGCAGAGAAATCAATTTGCCAACATTATTTTGAGTCTTTTTACTTTTATGTCCTATGATTTTTCTCTTCTTGTAATATCTTTGTCAGGTTTTATGTTCAAGTTATGCTGGCCTTATAAAATGAGTTGTGAATGTTCCTTCAGATGTTGATTTATAAAGGAATTGTTTGAAATTGATATTTATTTTAACTTAAATATTTATTAAAAGTTATTAGTAAACCCATTTAGATCTGGAATTTAGAGTGTTTTATTTTGCATTAATTTCTTTTAAAACAGTTTTAGGGCTACTCAGAATTTGTTTTTCTTCCTTATATTGTTTTGATAAATTAATTGTTTTTTAATGAATTTGTCCTGTTTATCTAGGTTATTAAATATATTAGCACAAAGTTGTTCAAAATATTCCCTTGTAAACCTTTCAGTGTTTATAAGGCCTGGATTGATATCCCTTTTTCATTACTAATATTATAATTTATGTTTTCTTTATCTCATTTAAAATTATTCTGACTAGAGTAATTCAATTTTACTAATATTTTTATTTTTATTTATTTTGTTTTTGCGGTACGCGGGCCCCTCACTGTTGTGGCCTCTCCTGCTGCGGAGCACAGGCTCCGGACGCGCAGGCTCAGCGGCCATGGCTCACGGGCCCAGCCACTCCGTGGCATGTGGGATCTTCCCGGACCGGGGCACAAACCCGCGTCCCCTGCATCGGCAGGCGGACTCTCAACCACTGCGCCACCAGGGAAGCCTTACTAATATTTTTAAAGAACTAACTTTTGCCTTTAAAAGTTTTCTCTGTTTTCCATTTCACTGATTTCTGTTCTTATCCTTATTAGTTCCTTACATTTATTTACTAAGGCTTTATTTTATTTTTCTTAGACTTTTAAAAGTAGAAACTTAGATACTTGATTTTTAGCTTGGCCTTTTTCTCCTGCTGTAGACATTTAAAGTTATAAATTCCCCTCTAAACCCTGGTTTTGCTTTCTCTAATAAATTTTGGTTTGTTATTTCCATTATAATTTAGTTCAAAATAATTCTTATTTCATTTAGAATTTCTTTAGTACATCATGGGTTACTTAAAATGTATTATTTTATTTCTAAATATTTTGTGGTTTTTAGGCAACTTATAGGTGTTAATTTTTAATTTAATTCCATTTTTATCAGAGATATCTGAAAGATGTCAATATTTTGACATTTGTGGAGATTTATTTGATGGTCTAGCTATGGTTTATCTGGATGAAAACTCCATGTAAAATTGAAATATATGTGTTTCTGTCTTTTTGTTTACTGTTTTGTAAATAACAGTTAAATTAGTTTGGATGGTAGTGTTGTTTAAATATTTTATACCTTTACTGACTTTTGTCTTTTTAATCTTATGCTACTCTTTACCTTACAATTTACTGCTGGTAAATTTAGAGAGCCACCATACCAGGTCTATATTCCAAAATATTTATGTCTTTATATTTCAAATGTACCTCTCATAGAAGGTGTATAGTTCAGTCTTGCTATTATATTTAGTCTGACATTTTCTTCAATTAAATTAGTCTATTTACATTTAATGTAATTATCGATGTGGCTGGGTTTGAGTCTGCGATGTTAGTTATTTGTTTTTCACTTGTCTCTTTTGGTTTTTGTTCCTTTGTTTCCACTTTCCTGATCTTTTGGGTTAATCAGTAATTTTCTGACATCCATTTTATTTTCTCTATTTGCTTCTTGCCTTTCCCTCATTTTACTGTATGTTCTAGGGATCAAAATTTGCATTCTTAATTTATCAGAGGCCATTCAGGGTCACTATTATTTACCACTTCACACGTCTCACTTTATGCCTGACACTGTACACTTCCTACCTCCCATTGAACACTTCCTACCTCCTATTGAACACTTCCTGCTTGAAACAGTATACTTCTATTTACCCACTATGCTTCATTTTTGCTATCATTCTTTTGCTTCTCCATCCATTGCAAAGCCTATCTTACCAATATTATTGTTTTAACTTTAAAAAAATCAATCGCCTTTTAAAGAAATTACACAAACAAAAACTTCATCTTCTGTATTTGCCCACTTGTTTGTAATGTCCTATGCTCTTCATTACTTCCTACACATATGATTTTCTTTCTGGTATTATTTTTCACATTACTTATGTGAAGTCAATAATCGTTTGACCTGTAGTTTTCTTTTCTTGCAAAATCTTTGCCTGGTTTTGGTATTAGTGTAATGATGGCCTTAGAGAATGAGTTAGAAAGTATTCTTTCTACTTTTATCTTCTGAAAGAGATAGTAGAGAATTGGTAAAATTTCTTCCTGAAAAGGTAAAATTTCCCAGTGAACCCATCTGGGGTGGGTGCTTTCTGTTTTGGAAGGTGATTAATAATTTATATAATTTCTTTAATGAATATAGGCCTATTAACATTATCTATTTCTTCTTGTTTGGTAGATTGTGTCTTTCAAGGAATTGGCCTATTTCATCTCAGTTAACAAATTTGTAGAGTTGTTCATATTATTCCATTGTTATAAGTTTAAGGTCCGTGGGATCTGTAGTGATACTCTGTCTTTCATTTCTGGTATTAATAATTTGAGTCCTCTCTCTGCTTCTTAGTTAGCCTGACTAGTCCTTATCAATTTTATTGAACTTTTCAAAAACCAGCTTTTGGTTTCATTGATTCTGTCTATTGATTTCATCTATTGTCTTCTTTTTTTGCCTTCTGTGGTTTTTTTTTTTTCCCAGTACGTGGGCCTCTCACTGTTGTGGCCTCTCCCGTTGTGGAGCACAGGCTCCAGACATGCAGGCTCAGCGGCCATGGCTCACGGGCTCAGCCGCTCCCCAGCATGTGGAATCTTCCCAGACCTTCTGTGGTTTTAATTGAGCATTTTATATGATTCATTTTTTCTCCATTATTAGCATATCAGTTGTATTTTTTTTCTTACCTCTTTTTAGTTGTTGCCATAGAGTTTGCAATATACATTTACAACTGGGCTTCCCTGGTGGCGCAGTCTTTGAGAGTCCGCCTGCTGATGCAGGGGACACGGGTTCGTGCCCCGGTCTGGGAGGATCCCACATGCCGCAGGGCGGCTGGGCCTGTGAGCCATGGCCGCTGAGCCTGTACGTCTGGAGCCTGTGCTCCGCAATGGGGGAGGCCACAGCAGTGAGAGGCCTGCGTACCGCAAAAAAAAAAAAAAAACATTTACAACTAATCCAAGTCCACTTTCAAATAACACTATGCCACTTAATGGGTAGTGTGAGTACCATATAATAACCAAAAAATCCTAATTCCTCCCTCCTGTACCCTGTGACATTACTATCATTCATTTCACTTATACATAAGCATATATATATACATATATATGTATTTGAATACATTGTTTAAAATATTATTTTGAACAAACTGTTACCTGTTAATTAAGAATAAGAAAGAAAAGTTTTTATTTTACATTCACTATTTCTTCTCTGATGCTCTTCTTTATTTTATGTAGATCTGAGTTTCTGACGTATATCATTTTATTTCTCTCTAAAGAACTTCTTTTAACATTTCTTGCAAGGCAGGTCTGCTGGCAACAAATTTCCTCAGTTTTTGTTTGTCTGAGAAAGTCTATTTCTTCACTTTTTAAAGATAATTTTACAGGATACAGAATTTTTGATTGGTGGGTTTTTTCTCAACATTTAAATATTTCACTTCATTCTCTTTTTGCTTGCATGGTTCTGAGGAGAAGTTGGATTTAATTATTATTCTTGTTCTCCTATAGGTAAGGTATATTTCCTATCTGGCTTCTCTCAGGATATTTTCTTTATCTTTGATTTTCTGTAGTTTGAATATTATATGCTTAGGTATAATTTTTTGGGCATTTATCATGCTTGGGCTTCCCTGAGATTCCTGGATCCGTAGTTTGTTATCTGACATTAACTTGGGGACATTCTCAGTCATTATTTGTTCAAATGTTTCCTTTGTTCCTTTCTCTTTTCTCCATGTGATATTCTCATTATATGTATGACATGCCTTTTATAGTTGTCCCACAGTTCTTGGATATTCTCTTATTTTTTTTCCACTCTTTTTTCTTTGCTTTTCAGTTTTGGCAATTTTTATTGAGTTATCCTCAAACTCAGAGATTCTGTATTTAGCCATGTCCAATCCATTAAGAAACCCATCAAGGCATTCTTCATTTCTGCTACAGTATTTGATCTCTAACATTTCCTTTTGGTTCTTTCTTAGAATTTTCATCTCTCTGTTTATATTACCCATCTGTTGTTACATGCTGTCTACTTTATCCATTAACATAAGTGCCCTTAGCATATTAATCATAGTTATTTTAAATTTCTGGTCTAATAATTCTAACATGTCCTCCACATCTGAGTCTGGTTCTGATGCTTGCTCTTCAAACTGTGTTTTTTGCCTTTTAGTATAGCTTGTAAATTATTCTTGATGTGCTCGGCCAAAGAAACGGCTGTAAATAGGCCTTTAGTAATGTGGTGGTAAGGTGTGTGTGGAGGGGAATGTGTTCTATATCCTATGATTAGTTTTTCAGTCTTTTGGTGAGCCTGTGCCTCTGGACTCTGAACTTCAGGAATGCTTCTTATTTTTTTTCACCCCCTTGTGTGGAACAGGATGGGTAGAGTGGGCTGTAGTTGGTTATTTCCCTTTCCCCAGGTCAGTTAGGCTCAGATAATATCCCAGCAGGTTAGCTCTGGTTAACTAGTTTTCCCTCAGGGCAGGCCTCCTTAAGAACAGAGTGCTCTGGTGTATTTCAAAAAGGTTGCTTTTCCCCTTCTCCTGCCAGAAGCAGGAGGGAATATTTTCTCAGGTATTCACCGTGGGAAACTGGTCAATCTCCTGTTGGTAAAACTTACACAAGTATGGGGCTCCTCTGTGAGTGGATCCCCCTGGACTTCTAATCTCTCAGATTTGTCTATGATGATCCTCTAGCAGTTTGTCAATTACTGTTGAGGTTTTCCTAACCCAAAACTACTTCCTGAAGAGGTTTCTGCTTGTGGATTTCAGCTCTGTCCCAATGAAAATGTAGAATGCTTCATACAGTGTGCCTGAAGTCATTCAGCTTACTCAAAAGCCACAAACTTTCAAAAAGTTCTAATTGTTCAATTCAGTTCAGCCAGGTAAATTGCTTTGGCTATTTTAAGTGCAAAGAATTGGAGCATACACCATAATTGTAGTTAAATTGCTTCATCTTAAAACAGAATTTATTAATGTTTTTTTTCTGCTATGTTTTTTCTGGAGGTTTCATGACACCAACTGAAATTAAGATAAATGTGGATTAATCTACAGATTATGGATTTTGCCACTATTAGACCATATATGTCATATGTCTGAAAGGGTATATAAATACTTTTTAGAAAAGTAGTATAATTCAAATAACATTTGTTGGTAAAGATACCCAGAGTTTTATCCTTACAGAAGGCTAGTACTTTCTCTCAAACATGTAGGAAATTATGTTTCTTTCAAACCTTTCACGATCATTATAGGATCTACATGTAAATGTATAACGTGCGCATACTACATATCAGAAGCCAGTATTGTAGGTCTTCAGAAGAGTAAATCCACAGTATAATTAATATATATATAGAGAGATGACTAATAAATTATATATTAAGAAGTAAAGACAATTTATTCCACTTCTGAGAAACGGAAACAG
This sequence comes from Globicephala melas, assembly GCF_963455315.2. Taxonomy (NCBI): domain Eukaryota; kingdom Metazoa; phylum Chordata; class Mammalia; order Artiodactyla; family Delphinidae; genus Globicephala; species Globicephala melas. Next base: position 28,787,552 of record NC_083321.1, on the reverse strand, counting down.
CAGTAACATTTATAAAACTTGGACCATATGATAGATCTTGTAAGGGATTTTTTTAAAGTAAGTAATCTTATTTTCATCAAAATCCTATGAGGTTGATATTAAAAAGAATGAGGAAACTGTAGTGTATCTTTCGTAAGGTTACACATGTCCTAAATAATCAAGAAAGAATTTAAAGTTTAGGTCTCTTAAGACCCCAAAGTTCCACGTTTCATGAGTTAAAGCCAATTAGAAAACATAAAAGATTGTATGCTCACACACACACACAAATTCTTCCCAATCTTGTGCTGTAATCATAATAAAGAATACACTGGGTGACATCACAGCACTAAGCCAAAACGACTCCTTCCTTTAGACACAGCATATATAATTTAGGGAGAGAAGTGTAAACCTTAGTAGTTTAGATATGTCTAATGTAACTAGTTATATGTGGAAGAATCATAATAACATATTCCCAAACCATATTAATATTAATAATATTTGGAGTAAATAATGCATCATAAAGTAATTTCAAAGATTGGGATTATCACATAGTTAATTTGATGACAAACAGTTTGAAATGATTGGTTGGCCAATCTTCTGTCAGCATCATCTTCAACAGGTTCAAGTGTTATTCTTCACTGAACTTAACTAGGGGATGAAGAATCAGCCTGAAGAAACAAAAATTTACCTACTTGCATTGCCAATATTACATTTATCTATCTTTCCTCTCTCACTGTGGAAAGTAATTGTAACAAGAGAGTGGTTTGGTTCTTGACAAAGAAATTGAAAAGAATTGTAGTTGCTGCAGGATTTTTTTTCCCCTTTGGCAAGACACCAGAATATCTTATTTTAGCTTTCAGGGTGGCGATTGAATTACTCAAAGTTAATAGTTTGACACACTAACTTTTTTCCATAGTACCTGAAATAAGAGTGAACAAAACAGCCCTTCTTTCCATAATTGCCTTGTAATTATTTTGTAAGCTTTAAGTATTTACGTTTCAGCAGCTACAGAAGTAATTACACGATCATGCATGTCCTTTAAATTCCACTTGTTTTGCTGCGTTTGTTACAATTTCATCTCAAGCCATTGCTCAAGAAAAGGTGGCCCAATACTGTTTTTCACTTTACGAATAATTTTCTCTGTTCATTTTATTAGTATTAATTTTTTAAATGATTTTCTTTTCCATCAATTTGTCTATAAGGTTAGTAATGACAAAATTAGGAGAATATTATCTTTTTGAAAAATTTATTTTGGGGGGACACTATGGTATAGTACAGATAGATTTAATTTAGAATATATTTATTTTAGTATAGTACTCTTATTTAGTATAGATAACTCTTGTTGCACTAGTCACAATCATCATTGTCTCACATTAGGGCCAGATTTTTGGGCATGCTACCTGTGCAGTTTCACAGGGCCCCATGCTTGGTTTAACGGTCTGTTGTTGCTGTCCTGAAATTTTTAATAATTTTTGAACAAGGAGTCTGCATTTTCATTTTGCACCAGGCCTCAAAAATTATGTAGCCAGTCCTTTCTCCCTTTCTCCCTTTCTTCCTCTCTCTCTTTCTCTCTCTCTCTCTCACACATACACACACACACACACACACACGCACACATACACACACTGCCTTAGTCAGCCTGGGCTGCTATAACAAATTACCATAGTCTGGGTAGCTTAAACAACAAACATTTGTTTCCCACAGTTCTGGAGATGGGAGGTGAAAGCCTTCTTTCTAGTGTGTACATGGCTGCCTTCTTGCTGTATCCTCATGTGCTGGAGAGAGAGATCATCTCTTCAGTGTTTCTATTTTATAAGGGCACTAATCTCATTCATGAGGATGGGACCCTCATGACCTAATTACCTCCCAATTACTTTAAAATTATCACCACACTGGGAACTAGGGCTTCAACATGAATTTTCAGAAAATACGAACATTCATTCCATAGCACACAAACACACTATGAATGCTGTATGCTATTATGTTATGGCATGAAGCTCAGCATTGATTAAGTTATATTGGGAAAAAGCCCTCAATCTGTGCTGCTTTTATATCTAGGTTGTGGGTTGATACATGAATATTTCAAACAAATAAATGGCTCATTAACCTGTACTTCTGTTGCACCAAAAAAGGAGGAAAGTAAAAATAAAGGAAGGAAAGAAAGAAGGTAGGCAATCTGGTTGACTTGATTTGGTCCGACTTACTCATAGATAAGTGAACTGAGCCCAAACTCAGTCAAGAATATGAATGAACCTATTTGGGCTTTTACACGTGGCTTTAATGCCAGTATCAAGGCAATGGCTTGAGATACCTTTGATTTTTATTCTTTTTTTTTTTTTTTTTGTGGTACACGGGCCTGTCCCGTTGCAGGGCACAGGCTCTGGACGCGCAGGCTCAGCGGCCATGGCTCACGGGCCCAGCCGCTCCACGGCATGTAGGATCTTCCCAGACGGGGGCGTGAACCCGTGTGCCCTGCATCGGCAGGCGGACTCTCAACCACTGCGCCACCAGGGAAGCCCTGATTTTTATTCTTAAGTCACCCAGTGAAAAACAATCCCATATTAAGAGCCTTCCTTCTATGTTCTCATGATAATTCAGTGACTTCCAAAGCTTCATGTATTTTTAATGAGAGTTCCTTGTGCTGTTACAGAGGAACACAAACAAAAATTGTTTGCTTTGCATTTCTATACTCAATTCAGTTCTATTGATATTGTTGCATAAGTGCTGAGACTGAGATGTCACACAAGCATGTTTCTATTTTTTTTTGTTCTCTTGTCTCTTCCACTGTTTTTGACACTCTCCTGCATCTAAAATCTATGACCCAAGTTTGTCTCTTCACACGTTACCTCAAAAGTTCTAGTGAGTAGAAGAGGGGGTATATATTCAAACTCCTAGAAAACAGACTTCAAAGGCTCTGCATAATCCTGCTGCAGATGTAAATCTGGGTGATGTAAATACTCTGCAGAAAAAGTAGGGTGGTGTCTGTACAGGTGTAATAGTATCTGCCCACCATCTTGCCTATTGTACTTGCAAGCTTCTAATACCTTATGGGATTGGGATATGATAGGAAGACAGCTAAGGCTAGTCTGGCTCACAGAATTTTAAGTTATTCTATTTACCTGATGGTTCCCATTACTAAAAAGAATAAAAATTATTCTGCTGTGTCTTTTTTTTTTTTTTTTTTTTGCGGTACGCGGGCTTCTCACTGTTGTGGCCTCTCGCGTTGCGGAGCACAGGCTCTGGACGCGCAGGCTCAGCAGCCATGGCTCACGGGCCCAGCCGCTCTGCGGCACGTGGGATCTTCCCGGACCGGGGCATGAACCCGTGTGCCCTGCATCGGCAGGCAGACTCTCAACCACTGTGCCACCAGGGAAGCCCTCTGCTGTGTCTTAAAGCTGACTCAGAGAGTATAAAATTTCCCTGAAGCTTACCTATGCCAGGCCCTTTTTTCTCAGCATTATATTATCTTCTCAATAACTTGCCATTTTTAATCCCACTGTCATAGTAAAATAATCATAATATCTTTTGGGGGAACTTCCAACATGTAGTGCTGTATTTTATTTAAAAAAAAAAAGACTACAAAATTCCCAATGACCACCCCTTGTATAACATCATCATTAAATTTTTTCACAAAAAAAAATTCTGCCTGGAAGTTCTGCTTCCAGGCGAAGATAGAGTCACAGGATTGGATTTGTCTACCTGTCCCCTTTCTCCCCGCCAAAAAAGGAAAGAAAATATATAAAACAATGATTCATAAGACACTGGAGGTCAGTCAACAAAGAAGAACGTAAGAAGATGTAGGAAGGAAATTAGGTGATTGCCCCAGCTTACTGCCCAGACATTGTTTCCAAGCCGCAGCATGAGAAAAGGTAACTCAAGAGGAGAATCTTTAAGATTCTTGAGTTGAAGAAATGATCTGAGTATCTGTGGAGACAAAGGAAGTTAAAATTCTCAGGACATAGTACTGTGAAAAGAAGCATATGGAGAGAGAACTCCAGAAATATACACAAAAGGCTTTGCTCAAGCATGGAGAAGAGTAATTATTAGTACATGCCTGTAAGGAAATTACCCAAGTCCAGGGACAGAACTGGCTGAACAGATCAGGGAAAAGAGTTCTCAGCACTCACATAGGGCTGGAAATAGTCCCTGTTACCCCCAGCCAGACTACAAGACCTCATGATTTATGGAGCATTGGAGAAATGCCCAGAGGGGTCTTGCCTTATTAGTGCAGAATATTTTATTTTAGACTAAATGCTGCTCAGATCAGTCTAAAAAATTTTTTTAAGTAAGACCGAAAGGGATCAAACTGTTTCCAAGAAACTTAATTGCATTCCAAAAGAAAGATAAAAATTGATATGTAGTAATATAACAAGGTAAAATTCACAATATCTAGCATCCAATCAATGATTGGTATGCAAGAAAATATGAATCATAATGTGTAGAGATATCAATTGAAACCATTACATATCTGAGTTAGATGTTAGAATTAGCTCATAAGGACATTAAACAATTATTATAACTATATTCCGTATGTTTAAAAAATTAAGCAGAGACATTCAAAATACAAAAAAAATTCAATCAAACTTTTAGAAATGAAAAATCCAATGGATGAGATGAACAATGTGCTAGATGGCATTAACAACATATTAAGACATTGTAGAATAAAAGGTTAGTAATTTGAAGATACAGCAATAGAAAGTATCCAAAATTAAACACAGAGGAAAAAGAATTTTAAATAATGAAAAGGTTATCAGTGATCTAATATACTTATGATTGGAGTCTCTGAAGGAGTGGGCACAAAAAATGTTTGAAGAATAATGGCCAAAAAATGTTCCAAATGTTATGAAAGCTATAAACCCAGATATCCAAGATGCTTAATGAACCCCAAGCACAAGAAACATGAAGAAAACTACACCAACGCATATTGTGGTGGTTAACTTTTATGTGTCACTGGACTGGGCCATGGGGTGCTCAGATATCTGGTCAAACATTATTCTGGGTGTTTCTGTGAGGGTATTTTTGGATGATATTAAAATATAAATTGTAGACTGAGTAAAGCAGATTGCCTTCCCTGATGTAGGTGGGTCTCATCCAATCAGCTGAAGGCTTGAATAGAACAAAAAGGCTGACCTTCCCCCACATAAGGGAGAATTCTTCCTGCCTGCCTGACTTCTAACTAGAACTTTGGCTTTTTCCTGCTTTTGGACACAAACTGAAACATTGGCTCTTCCTGGGCCTCCAGCTTGCTGAGTCACCCTGCAGATCTTGGGATTTGTAAGCCTCTGTAATCATGTGAACCAATTCCTTATAATAGATCTCTTTTTATATACATCCTATTGGCTCTGTTTCTCTGGAGAACCTTCATTAATATATATACCATAATCAAATTATTTAAAACCAATGACAAAGAGAAAATCATAAAAGTATCCAGAGATGCAAGACATATTATATTTAGAAGAAGATAAAAAGAAAAAAAGCAGACAAAATATTTTTGCAGAAATTACAAGCAATAAGCCAATGGAGCAACATCTTTTAAATGCTTAAACCTAGAGTTCTGTACTTATTGAAAATATATCTCAAAAATGAATGCAAAATGAAGACTTTTCAGCCATATAGAAGTTGAAATAATTAACTCCAAAAGCCAAATGCTATAAGAAATATTAAAGATGGTAATTCAGGCAAAGGAAAATTACCCCGTATGAAATACAGACCAGCACAAAGCAATTAAGAGTCCCAGAAATGGTAACTACATGAGTTGGAAGAATAAATCTAGAGTCATGAGAAATAAAAGTTAATCTTTGATGTCAGACTATATTCTCCTGGGAGTCTTACCCAGAATGGAAAATATCTTTCCCATCTATATAAGTCTTCTTATATATACATTGTGGCCTTCACAGGGACATCTATCCTGATGGTCTTGATTTGAAGAGATTCTTGACTTCATAAATCTGCATATGTCTTGTTTATTCCTCATTGATTTAGCTCTAATAGGCACTTCTGTTTCCAAAATGGATATTGATTCTTTCTCTGGAAGGAGAAACATATCACATATTGATTGTGGAACTCAGATCTTTTTCTTTTTGGCTCTTGGAATGTCCAAATGTGTCCTCACTCTCATGGCTTATGACCTTAATGTGGTTATCTGCTGTAGGACACACAGCCTTCATGAGTTATCAGGTCTTCCAACAACTAACTGGCAGTAGGGTCTTGCATTAGAGGATAACTTTCTTCCTTGGCCCATGCCATCTATATTTTGCATTTTTCCATCTAAAGCCAAGGAAATTAACCACTTAACTCTGAGGTCCAAGTTCTTCTAAATCTCTCCTATGAAAACCCTACTATATATGAGATGGTCTTGTTGGTCACAAGTATTATATTACTGCTCATCCTGCTTGTCCTGATCCTGACCTCATCCCACATGCTTATCTTCTTCACCGTGTTACACATGAAGTCACACAAAGAGAGAGGCAAGACCTTAGCCACATACTCCTCTCACCTGAGTGTGGAGGTATTCTATTGAGGCCAGGACATTTCATCTATATGACTCCCAGTGACTTCTGAACCCCAGATCAAGGCCAGGCCAACTCTGTGTTTGACGGTATATTCTACACATGCTGAGGCCCTTGATATACATTCTGAAGAATGCAGAAGTAGTGGTGACTCTGAGTAAGCTATTGTATAAATAAACTCTAAAAGTTAAACACACACCACTGTAGCTTTGAAGACAAATGTGTACCAGAATAGTGTGCTTTTTCCACCATTGTAATACCCAAATCATAATTCTTGACATAACACTGGCAAAATGAGAATTAATAAAATAATTAGATATTCATTGATTATTGTAAACCTTAATTATTAATATATGGCCTGAACAATTCCCTCTTTTTGTATAAGAGAAATGAAGTTAAGTACATTTTAAATTTAAACTTTCTAAAATGGCATTCCATGAAAGATAGTATTTGAGAAATATTAGCACATTTCAACTATGACTTTTTAGTCACCAGGTTTGGTTAGGGACAAGAAGACCATGTCTAACACTCAGAGACTGAATTATTTCGTAGTTAATAAATCATTTTATTTTGTCTCTAGGCTATAGCTGATCTTGTTATCATGAAGATTAATATTAACTGTACTGTGGTGAATTAAAGATGGATGCATATTCTTTGATACTCCTTCCATGGAGAGATAAGTCTATTTTTCTCTCCCTTTGAATTAGGGTGGCCTGAAACTGCTTTGACCACTAAGGTATGACACATATGGTGCTATGTCAGTTCCAGGCTTAGAGGACAGTCAACTTCCATATTGGTCTCTGGAATACCTGAGCTGCCATATAAGAAGTTTGACTCCCATACCCCTTGCAAGAGAAACAGCATGGAAAGGATACATAAATAGAGAAAAGAAGGTCCAGCTAATCCAGACAGGCATATGGATAAAGTCACCTTGGACCCTCCAGACATCACAGCTGCGAGCTGAGTACCCAGTTGGTATCACATGGAGTAGAAAAAAATCAGTGAACCAAGCTTTTCCCAGATTCTTGATCCACAAAATTAAACTGTATAATATATATTTTTTCTATTTTAAGACAAAAAATTAAAAAACAAAAGGAAGAAAGGGAGATTAAGAAAAAGAGGGGAACCTATCTTCAGCTCAAGATTATTTCACCATATATACCCTAGACCATTCACTTATTCTCTCCAAATTGAAAAATGCTGTTGAGTAAAATTATCCAAAAGTACAGTTGCTATTATACCATTGTCTAACAAGCCTGTCTTAGAAACAATTGATATCCAGGGAGAGGTAGCTTTGACTTAGTGTATACTAATGACCAGGACCCAAGCTCTATAAAGTTACATGTTAATTTATAGAAGATTAATAAATTACAAATTGCTTTTGTATGAGAGGGATGCAGGTGAATTCTGTCCAGTAGAAAAGATAATTTCAAAGATTCTGGTTTGATGGACTATAGAGTATCAACCAGTTTTGTATTAATTTAGCAATCTTATTTCAGCATTCTTTCTTTATTGATTAAACACATCAATTTTCCCTCTTTCTCCTTGAAAACAGCTTTACCGTTCTCTTTAATATGTTAAATTAATCTTTGACAAGTAAAAATATTGAAATTATAAAAATAAATTGTCCTCTCAGTATTCTAAGACCTGCCCTTCCCACCTCCACTTCCTTAACTACCGTGCAGAGTGTGGATGCTATTATTGGGTTTGAATTTATTATTTTTCAAACAAAAAATAAATTTTTGTTTATTCATGTATAAATTCAAAGTATAGGAAGTTTCAAAATGTCTCAAACTCTTACCACTCAATGTAAAATGCAAAATGTATTTTAAAAATAGTCTTTCTAGATATCTAACTACAAAGACAATATTATAAATGTTGCTATGAAACAGTATATTTTATTCACTCAGTAACATTTTGCTGAATTTTTTCTATGTAAATGAGCATGGATATGCATCATTCATTCTTTTAAAAGTCTTCATAACTCCTATTTACCACTGCAACAAAAAGAATAAAATACCTAGGAGTAAACCTACCTAGGGAGACAAAAGACCTCTATGCAGAAAACTATAAGACACTGATGAAAGAAATTAAAAATGATACCAACAGATGGAGAGATATACCATGTTCTTGGATTGGAAGAATCAATATTGTGAAAATGACTATACTACCTAAAGTAATCTACAGATTCAATGCAATCCCTATCAAATAACCAATGGCATTTTTTACAGAACTAGAACAAAAAGTCTTAAAATTTGTATGGAGACACAGAAGACCCCAAATAGCCAAAGAAGTCTTGATGGAAAAAACAGGAGCTGGAGGAATCAGACTCCCTGACTTCAGACTATACTACAAAGCTACAGTAATCAAGACAATATGGTACTGGCACAAAAACAGAAACATAGATCAATGGAACAAGACAGAAAGCCCAGAGATAAACCCACACACCTGTGGTCAACTAATCTTTGACAAAGGAGGCAAGGGTATACAATGGAGAAAAGACAGTCTCTTCAATAAGTGGTGCTGGGAAAACTGGACAGCTACATGTAAGAGAATGAAATTAGAACACTCCTGAACACCATACACAGAAATAAACTCAAAATGGATTAAAGACCTAAAAGTAAGAGCAGACACTATAAAACTCTTAGAGGAAAACATAGGAAGAACACTCTTTGACATAAATAACAGCAAGATCTTTTGTGACCCTCCTCCTAAAGTAATGGAAATAAAAACAAAAATAAACAAATGGGTCCTAATGAAACTTAAAAGCTTTTGCACAGCAAAGGATATCATAAACAAGACGAAAAGACAATGCTCAAAATGGGAGAAAATATTTGCAAACAAGTCAATGGAAAAAGGATTAATCTCCAAAATATATAAACAACTCATGCAGCTCAATATTAAAGAAACAAAGAACCCAATCCAAAAATGGTCAGAAGACCTAAATAGACAGTTCTCCAAAGTGGACATACAGATGGCCAAGAAACACATGAAAAGCTGCTCAACATCACTAATTATTAGAGAAATGCAAATCAAAACTACAATGAGGTATCACCTCACACCAGTTAGAATGGGCATCATCAGAAAATCTACAAGCAGCAAATGCTGGAGAGGGTGTGGAGAAAAGGGAACCCTCTTTCACTGTTGTTGGGAATGTAAATTGATACAGCCACTATGGAGAACAGTATGGAGGTTCCTTAAAAAACCAAAAATAGAATTATCATATGACCCCAAAATCCCACTACTGGGCATATACCCAGAGAAAACCATAATTCAAAGAGACACATGCACCCCAATGTTCATTGCAGCACTACTTACGATAGCCAGGTCATGGAAACAACCTAAATGCCCATCAACAGACGAATGGATGAAGAAGATGTGGTACATATATACAATGGAATATTACTCAGCCATAAAAAGGAATGAAATTGGGTCATTTGTGGAGACGTGGATGGACCTCGAGTCTGTCATACAGAGTGAAGCAAGTCAGAAAGAGAAAAACTAATATTGTATATTAATGCATATATGTGGAACCTAGAAAAATGGTACAGATGGACTGGTTTGCAGGACAGAAATTAAGACACAGATGTAGAGAACAAACGTATGGTCACCAAGGGGGGGAAGCGGTGGGGCGTGGGTGTGGGGGTGTGATGAATTGGGAGATTGGGATTGACATGTATACACTGATGTGTATAAAATTGATGACTAATAAGAACCTGCTGTATAAAAAAAAATAAATTCAAAAAAAAAAAGAAAGAAAAAATGACATGCTTACACTGAATTCATCTCACAAATGTAATGCTGAGCAAAAGAAGCCAGACACACCAAAAGTATTTAATAAATGATTCCATTTATTAAATTTCAAAGATACATAGAACTCACCTATGGTGTTGTAAGAAGTCAGGATATTGGTTACCCTTGATTAGAAGGGGGCCATGAGGACTTCTGGGGTAATGGTCTGTTTCTTGATCTAGTAGTGCTGACTATATAAATATGCTCACTTTGTGAACATTTATTGACTTATACATTTATAATTTGTGTACTTTTCTGTATTAGTATTATGTTTCAATAAAGTCTGTGTTAAAAAGAAAAAAAAAGTCTTCATAAGGTGTTGTTTGATAATATTCCTGTATTAAGCCCTTCTTTTGTGGATCAACATTTAGTTGTGTCCAAGTTTTGGTTTTATAAATATTAAACACACTTGTCATGCATTTTTATATGGTATATTAGTTATCTACTAGTGATAATTATTTAGAAGTATAAATTCTGGATCAAAATCTTGATACATATTAAGAAACTATTATCCAGGCATAGGTTTTACCAGTTGACACATAGACAACAGGATATGAAATTGTCCATTGTCCCATGTACTTCCCAAAACTCTAGTTACTATAATTGATTTAGTTATTACCTGTCTAATAGATTTAATTTTTATTTGAGTGACTCTGATTATCAGTGATTCTGATACTTCTTTTAAAAATTTGTATTGGGGACTTCCCTGGTGGTGCAGTGGTTGGAAGTCTGCCTGTCAATGCAGGGGACACGGGTTCGATTTCTGGTGTGGGAAGATCCCACATGCTGTGGAGCAGCTAAGCCCATGAGCCACAACTACTGAAGCCTGTGTACCTAGAGCCCATGCTCAGCAACGAGAGAAGCCACTGCAATGGGAAGCCTGCGCACTGCAGCGAAGGGTTAACTCCTGCTTGCCGCAACTAGAGAAAGCCTGCGTGCAGCAATTAAGACCTAAAGCAGCCAAAAATCAATAAGTAAATAAATTTAAAAATTTGTACTGGACATTTATTCATATTTCTTCTTCAAAGATTCTGTTTAAAGTCTTATATATGTTTCTCTTTGGATATGTGAATAATAAGGGCTCCTCTATATTATGAATATTAACTATGTGTCTGTTATATATCTGCACATCTACACCCATATATATCTATCTATAACTATGTTATAACTATATTATAACTATATACCTGTATTAAATCTATATCCCCCATTTGTAATGTGAATTTTAGTGCTGATTCTGATGTCTTCAGCTGAACAGAGTAATCTTGTTTGGTTTGGTTTTTCATATTCATCCTGTCATATATATCACCTTTTCCTTTGTGATTTGGGGCATTTATGTCATGTTTAGAAAGGTCTCCACCACTTGAAATTTTCATTAAATGCCAATTTTGTTTTACTTTTTGTGTATTTAATGTTTAAAATTTTAAAATTATTTATTTATTTTTTACTGGGCAGGTTTTTTTTGCATTTTATTTATTTATTTTATTTTTTGAATTTTATTTTGTTTATACAGCAGGTTCTTATTAGTTACCTGTATTATACATAATAGTGTATATATTTCAATTCCAATCTCCCAATTCATCCCACCACCAATACCGGCCCCCACGTCCCCCCCTTGGTGTCCATTTGTTCTCTACATCTATGTATCTGTTTCTGCCTTGCAAACCAGTTCATCTGTACCATTTTTCTAGATTCCACATATATGCGATATTTGTTTTTCTCTTTCTGACTTACTTCCCTCTGTATGACAGACTCTAGATCCATCCACATCTCCACAAATGACCCAATTTCGTTCCTTTTTATGGCTGAGTAATATTCCATTGTATATATGTACCACATCTTCTTCATCCATTTGTCTGTCGATGGGCATTTAGGTTGCTTCCATGACCTGGCTATTATAAATAGTGCTGCAATGAACATTGGGGTGCATGTGTCTCTTTGAATTATGGTTTTCTCTGGGTATATGCCCAGTAGTGGGATTGCTGGGTCATATGGTAATTCTATTTTTAGTTTTTTAAGGAACCTCCATACTGTTCTGCATAGTGGTGTATCAATTTACATTCCTACCAACAGTGCAAAAAGGTTCCCTTTTCTCCAAACCCTCTCCAGCATTTGTTGTTTGTAGATTTTCTGATGATGCCCATTCTAACCAGTGTGAGGGTATACCTCATTGTAGTTTTGATTTGCATTTCTCTAATAATTAGTGATGTTCAGCAGCTTTTCATGTACCTCTTGGCCCTCTGCATGTCCACTTTGGAGAACTGTCTATTTAGGTCTTCTGACCATTTTTGGATTGGGTTCTTTGTTTCTTTAATATTGAGCTGCATGAGCTGTTTATATAATTTGGAGATTAATCCTTTGTCCGTTTATTCATTTGCAAATATTTTCTCCCATTCTGAGGGTTGTCTTTTCATCTTGTTTATGATTTCCTTTGCTGTGCAAAAGCTTTTAAGTTTCATTAGGACTCATTTGTTTATTTTTGTTTTTGTTTCCATTACTTTAGGAGGTGGGTCACAAAAGATCTTGCTGTTATTTATGTCAAAGAGTGTTCTTCCTATGTTTTCCTCTAAGAGTTTTATAGTGTCTGCTCTTACATTTAGGTCTTTAATCCATTTTGAGTTATTTCTGTGTCTGGTTTTTGGGAGTGTTCTAATTTCATTCTTTTACATGTAGTTGTCCAGTTTTCCCAGCACCACTTATTGAAGAGACTGCCTTTTCTCCATTGTATATCCTTGCCCCATTTGTCATAGATTAGTTGACCATAGGTGTGTGGGTTTATCTCTGGGCTTTCTGTCCTGTTCCATTGATCTATATTTCTGTTTTTGTGCCAGTAGCATATTGTCTTGATTACTATAGCTTTGTAGTATAGTCTGAAGTCAGGGGGTCTAATTCCTTCAGCTCCATTTTTTTTTCCCCTCAAGATTGCTTTGGCTATTTGGGGTCTTTTGTGTCTCCATACAAATTTTAAGATTTTTTGTTCTAGTTCCATAAAAAATGCCGTTTGTAATTTGATAGGGATTGCATTGAATCTGTAGATTGCTTTGGGTAGTATAGTCATTTTCACAATATTGATTCTTCCAGTTCAAGAACATGGTATATCTCTCCATCTGTTTGTGTAATGTTTGATTTCTTTCATCAGTGTCTTAAAGTTTTCTGAGTACAGGTCTTTTACCACCTTAGGTAGGTTTATTTCTAGATATTTTATTCTTTTTGTTGCAGTAGTGAATGGGATTGTTTCCTTAATTTCTCTTTCTGATCTTTTATTGTTAGTGTATAGAAATGCAAGAGATTTCTGTGCATCATTAATTTTGTATCCTGAAACTTTACCAGATTCATTGATTAGCTCTAGTAGTTTCCTGGTGGCATCTTTAGGATTATCTATGTATAGTATCATGTCATCTGCAAACAGTGACAGTTTTACTTCTTCTTTTCCAATTTGGTTTCCTTTTATTTGTTTTTCTTCACTGATTGCCATGGTAAGGACCTCCAAAACTGTGTTGATTAATAGTGGCGAGAGTGGACATCCTTGTCTTGTTCCTGATCTTAGAGGAAATGCTTTCAGTTTTTCATCATGCAGAATGATGTTTGCTGTGGGTTTGTCACATATGGCCTGTATTATGTTCAGGTAAGTTCCCTCTATGCCCACTTTCTAGAGAGTTTTTATCATAAATGTGTGTTGAATTTTGTCGAAAGCTTTTTCTGCATCTATTGAGATGATCATATGGTTTTTATTCTTCAGTTCGTTAATATGGTGTATCACATTGATTGATTTGCATATACTGAAGAATCCTTGCATCCCTGGGATAAATCCCAGTTGATCATGGTGTATGATCCTTTTAATGTGCTGTTGGAATCTGTTTGCTAGTATTTTGTTGAGGATTTTTGCATCTGTATTCATCAGTGATATTGGTCTGTAATATTCTATTTTTGTAATATCTTTGTCTGGTTTTAGTATCAGGGTGATGGTGGCCTCATAGAATGAGTTTGGGAGTATTCCTTCCTATGCAGTTTTTTGGATGAGCTTGAGGCGGGTGAATGTAGCTCTTCTCTAAATGTTTGATAGAATTCACCTGTGAAGCCGTCTGGTCCTGGGCTTTTGTTTGTTGGAAGATTTTTAATCACAGTTTCAATTTCATTACTTGTGATTTTGTCTGTTCATATTTTCTATTTCTTCCTGGTTCAGTCTTGGAAGATTATACCTTTCACCTTTCTAAGAATTTGTCCATTTCTTCCAGGTTGTCCATTTTATTGGCATAGAGCTGCTTGTAGTAGTGTCTTATGATGCTTTGTATTTCTGCGGTTTCTGTTGTAACTTCTCCTTTTTCATTTTTAATCTTATTGATTTGTGTCCTCTCCCTCTTTTTCTTGATGAGTCTGGCTACAGGTTTATCAATTTTGTTTATCTTGAAGACCCAGCTTGTAGTTTGCTTGATCTTTGCTATTGTTTTCTTTGTTTCTATTTCATTTATTTCTGCCGTGGTCTTTATGATTTCTTTCCTTCAGCTAACTTTGGGTTTTGTTTTTTCTTCTGTCTCTAGTTCCATTAGGTGTAAGGTTAATTGTTTATTTGTGATTTTTCTTGTTTCTTGATGTAGGATTGTATTGCTATAAACTTCCTTCTTAGTACTGCTTTTTCTGCATCCCATATGTTTGGATGTCGTGTTTTCGTCTGTAGGTATTTTTTGATTTCCTCTTTGATTTCTTCAGTGATCTCTTGGTTATTTAGTAACAAATTGTTTAGCCTTCATGTGTTTGTGTTTTTTACATTTTTTTCCCTGTAATTGATTTCTGATTTCATAGCATTGTGGTCGGAAAAGATGCTTGATATGATTTCAGTTTTCTTAAATTTTCTGAGGTTTGATTTATGACCCAAGGTGTTATTTATCCTGGAGAACGTTCCATGTGCACTTGAGTAGAAAGTGTATTCTGCTGTTTTCAGATGGAATGTCCTGTAAATATCAATTTAATCAACCTGGTCTATTTTGTCATTTAAAGCTTGTTTTCCTTATAAATTTTCTGTCTGGATGATCTGCCCTTTGGTGTAAGTGAGCTGTTAAAGTCCCCCACTATCATTTGTTACTGTCAGTTTCCTCTTTTATAGCTATTAGCATTTGCCTTATTTATTGAGATGCTCCTATCTTCGGTGCATATATATTTATAATTGTTATATCTTCTTCTTGGATTCATCCCTCGATTATTTTGTAGTGTCCTTCCTTGACTCTTGTAACATCCTATATTTTAAAGTCTATTTTATCTGATATGAGTATTGCTACTGCAGCTTTTTTTGATTGCCATTGGCCTGGAATATCTTTTTCCATGCCTTCACTTTCAGTCTTTATGTGTCCCTAGTTCTGAAGTGGGTCTCTTGTAGACAGCATATATATGGGTCTTGTTTTTGTATCCATTCAGCGAGCCTGTGTCTTTTTGTTGGACATTTAATGCATTCACATTTAAGGTAATTATCGATATGTATGTTGCTATTACCATTTTCTTAATGCTTCTGGTTTCTTTTTATAGGTCTTTTCCTTCTCTTGTGTTTACTGCCTAGAGAAGTTCCTTTAGCATTTGTTGTAAAGCTGGTTTGGTGGTGCTGAATTCTCTTAGCTTTTGCTTGTCTGTAAAGGTTTTAATTTCTCTGTTGACTCTGAATGAGATCCTTGCTGGGTAGAGTAATCTTGGTTGCAGGTTTTTCACTTTCATCACTTTAAATATGTCCTGCCACTCCCTTCTGGCTTGCAGAGTTTCTGCTGAAAGATCAGCTGTTAACCTTATGGAGCTTACCTTGTATGTTATTTGTTGCTTTTCCCTTGCTGCTTTTAATACTTTTTCTTTGTATTTAATTTTTGATAGTTTGATTAATATGTTTCTTGGCATGTTTCTCCTTGGATTTATCCTATGTGGGACTCTCTGCACTTCCTGGACTTGATTGACTCTTTCCTTTCCCATATTAGGGAAGTTTTCAACTATAATCTCTTCAAATATTTTCTCAGACCCTTTCTTTTTCTCTTCTTCTTCTGGGACCCCTATAATTTGAATGTTGGTATGTTTAATGTTGTCTCAGAGGTCTCTGAGACCGTCCTAAATTCTTTTCATTCTTTTTTCTTTATTCTGTTCCATGGCAGCGAATTCAACCATTCTGTCTTCCAGGTCATTTATCCATTCTTCTGCCTCAGTTATTCCCCTAATTGGTTCCTTCTAATGTGTTTTTCATTTCAGTTATTGTATTGTTCATCTCTCTTTGTTTTTTCTTTAATTCTTCCAGGTGTTTGTTCTTTAATTCTTCTAGGTCTTTGTTAAACATTTCTTGCGTCTTCTCGATCTTTGCCTCCATTCTTTATCCAAGGTCCTGGGTCATCTTCACTATCAGTATTCTGAACTCTTTTTCTGGAAGGTTGCCTATTTCCACTTCATTTAGTTGTTTTTCTGGGGTTTTATCTTGTTCCTTCATCTGGTACATAGTCCTCTGCCTTTTCATTTTGTTTATCTTTCTGTGAATGTGGTTTTCATTCCGCAGGCTGCCAGATTGTAGTTCTTCTTGCTTCTGCTGTCTGCCTTCTGGTGGATGAGGCTATCTAAGAGGCTTGTCCAGGCTTCCTGATGGGAGGGATTGGTGGTGGGTAGAGCTGTGTGTGGCTCTTGTGGACAGAGCTCAGTAAAACTTCAGTCTGCTTTTATGCTGATGGGTGAGGCTGAGTTCCCTCCCTGTTGATTGTTTGGCCCGAGGCAACCCAACACTGGAGGCTACAGGCTCTTTGGTGGGGCTAATGACGGACTCCAGGGAGACTTATGCCAAGGAGTACTTCCCAGATCTTCTGTTGCCAGTGTCCTTGTTCCCATGGTGAGGTACAGCCACCCCCCACCTCTGTAGGAGACCCCCCAACACTAGCAGATAGGTCTGGTTCAGTCTCCTGTGGTGTCACTGCTCCTTCCCGTGGGTTCCGATGCGCACACTACTTTGTGTGTACCCTCCAAGAGTGGAATCTCTGTCTCCCCCAGGCCTGTCGAAGTCCTGCAATCAAATCCCGCTAGCCTTCAAGGTCTAATTCTCTGGGACTTCCTGCTCCCCTTGCCGGACCTCCAGGGTGGGAAGGCTGGCATGGGGCTCAGATCCTTCACTACAGTGGGTGGACTTCTGTGGTATATTTGTTTTCCAGTTTTATTGTGATTGCGCCCCTCCTACCGTCTCATTGTGGCTTCTCCTTTGTCTTTGGATGTGGGGTACCTTTTTTGGTGAGTTCCAGTGTCTTCTTGTCAATGATTGTTCAGCAGTTAATTGTGATTTCAGTGCTCTTTCAAGAGGGAGTCTTGTGTATTTAATTTTTAATATGGAGAGAGACCAAGTAAAAATGTAGCATAATCCAGCTTTATATTTTCTAGATATTCATCTTCAATTGTTCTTTTTTTTTTTTTTTGCGGTACACGGGCCTCTCACTGTTGTGGCCTCTCCCGTTGCGGAGCACAGGCTCCGGACGCGCAGGCTTAGTGGCCATGGCTCACGGGCCTAGCTGCTCCGTGGCATGTGGGGTCTTCGCAGACCGGGGCACGAACCCGTGTCGCCTGCATCGGCAGGCAGACTCTCAACCACTGAGCCACCAGGGAAGCTCAATTGTTTATTTTTTACTCATTTATTTATAATGCCATCTTTGTTATATTTTAAATTCCCCTATATAGTTAACTATACTGTGATTTTCCTTTATACTTTTAAAATGAGAAACATTCATAGATTAACAATTTTCACATAATTTGTATATTTTGTAGCTATTTTACTAAATTTTAATTTATTTCTAGTAGGGAAGCAACTGAAATTTTTCATAAATAACTTGCTTCCTCATTTCCAATATTTACATCTTACATTAGTTATCTTTGATTGACCAGCATTTAAAGATTAATTTTTAATATTATTTGTGTTAAAGAGCAAACTGTCTTCTTCTTACAAGAACAAATATTTTCAAGTCTTGCTGAGTTCAACTGTGTTTGGCATTTTCTGTTTTATTTATAGGTGATTAAGTTAAATCCATCTTACAGACCATTTAGGTAATGAAGTCGATATTGTTGCTCCATGAGTAATATTACTTCAGTAGCCAAATGTAATACCATCTATATCATATGCTCATAAATTAATGCATTATTGAACATGGCCTTGCATTGTGAACTGCAATCATATTGTTGGGTAAGAACAGATAGATGAGTATATTTCCTATGCCAGCTATTGTGGGGGCTTATGTGTAATACTCAGAGATTTTCCTGAAGTTCAGTAATTTAGGGTTATTGACAATATCCCTTGTATACTGAGTCCAGCTTTGGTAGGCGTGAAAATTTGTAGTAATTAATTAACTCATTTATTCATCTGTTCATTTACAGAGTGTAATGGTATTTTATTCCCAACTTGCACATTATACTGTAGCCAAGAATATATTCTATTCTGGGCAGAGTTTAATACCTCCAGGATACTGCATTGGTTTCTTGCTCAAATGCAGTTGTCCATTCCAACTGGATCAGTTTCACAGCATGGATCCTGTAAGCCCCCAGCCACATAATAACATAGTACACTTGAAAGTCTTTTTTTTATTTTTGAAAAAGCACATGTTATAATAAAGCAAAAGCAATACCTTGTATACCTCTGGGATTTACAAAAAATCAAATTCAGGCTATGTTATTGCTTTATATATGTATTTTCGTAATTTTGTAAATATAATTGTACTGTAAAACCTGTGTACTCAAATGACCAATCACAATGAAATTTTTACATAAGAAAGCACATAAGTAGTAGCATTGGGAGAATAGTGAAGGAGGCAGACATGAACAAAAAACTTAGAGCACACAATTCTAGTAAAGATATTTTGAGAGAAAGATGCACACACCTGTGCACACACTTGACCCATATTCCAATGAAGATATTTATGATCCAGAATGTCTGGTTTTCATAAGATGAATTGAGAGGTAGATCATAAATGTGTGAGTAGAATGCTTTTTCTTTATGGAAAAAGAAGCCTAAGGATTTTTCTTACAATCCTACTGTTTTAAAACACAGGACTGGCTTGCCACCGTTATAATTACCTAGTTTTAGTGTTATCCCACTTGACTTTCATATCCCCAAGTCTCCGCTCCACATCTGAATATAACAACTCAGACCAAGGCTTTGGAAACTTCCCACAGGAACAATTCCCTCAATTCTCATCTTCGTCGGATAATATGACAGCTTTATCCCTCACTACATCCACTATTATTTTTCAGTTCTCATTATTATACCTTTAATTCTATCTTACCCATTTATTTCTAGTTCTTTACAATTTCTCTTCCTAGTTACAAACTATTATCTCTCTTTTATTATGATTTTTCCCCTAATCATCTTCTATTATCTCTTATTTTAGTACTTGGCTTTCCCTCTTTGATGTCTTTTAGTTTGAACTTCAGGTAATTTGACCCTTTTTGTTAATTCTTTGATTTATCATGGATCCATTATCTATTATTTTTTTCTATCTTTCATCTTTTTCTATATATTGAAATTCACACAATTGAATGGTTTAGCTGCAGCCGGCAGGGTGATGAGCTGTGGAGAGCTGTCAGAAGGTGAACAAACAGGCTTTTATGATAAAAGGTTGAAGTAGAGCATACATGAGGTTAAAAAAAGCATTTATTATAGGATTTAGAGAATTGAATGTACATGACATGATTCTAAAAAAAGGAGAAAAAGTACACTGAGTAGGTAATGACATCATGACAAGAGGAAAGCACTATTTATCTCATCAAAGCTTAGTGAACTTAAATACTAAATCGCATAAAGCATGCGTTTTCAAAATAGTTTGTGGAAGCTTAGATCAGAAAATCCACATTTGAAGTCTGTATGCATACGCCAGAAGCACTGGGTGTTGGAAATAGCACCTGACCTGGGAGGCAGGAGATTTCACCACTTGTTTAACCTTTTTCTTTTTGACTTTTATTTTTTCCTCTATAAAATGGAATTAATAGACCTTATTGCAATAGTTATATATCCTAGGGTCCTAGACTCTTGTCATACCATCTTTGTGGTAACGTCTGGAAGAAAGGTTAAAAACTTTCTATTCATATGTTCTTGAATTTAGGTAGACTTGAATGTAAGTCTGGTCCTCTTGACAACTATCCTAAGCTGCCTCAATTTTCATATATTAAAAAAAAACTTTACTACATACAATGATGCATTTAATCAAAACTCATGGGATGTAAAACGGCGAGTTGTTAAAAATAAGTCCTATGAAGAATCTTAATATGTACTTCCTTTGGCTCAGTAATTCTACTTCTAGTAATACATACAAAGGAAAAAAAAAATACAAAGTTAAGGGTAACCCTTTAACTTTAAATGCAAAGGTATTCAATGCAGTGTTTCCTTAAAATAAAATGAGGACATTTTTGAAATGATGTAGCTATCCAGTAGTAAGGAAATGGTTAAGTAATTGTCATGAAGCATGTTTGAGAAGAGATCCAACATAAAAAATACTTTATTTTTAGGTAAAAAGCATGTTTCAACGTTATGTAAATAATAGATCTTAATCGTGTTAAAATGCTTAGAAAGAAAACAAATAGAAAGGCAGAAATCAAAATAGCGTGTTTTGGCAATCTAGATGGCTTTGGGTACTTTTCTATTCTCTAAATGTTCTGTTATAAGATTGTTAATTTTTAATGGAGGGAACAGTAGCATACTCATTTAATAAATCCGGTATAACTTTTTAGGAAATTCCCTGCATTCCTTCTACGTGGCAGGACTATATTTTTGAGACCTAAATGCCGTATCCTGAGGGATGTTTGAGAGCTGTAAATGTGAAACCCAAACTAAATCAAACCAAGCCAAATCTCAAAAAAGACAATCCCAGTCTAAGGGGTTATACACATTGCCCTGAATTTTGTTTCTTAACATCTTATTGCCTATTGGTTAATATGAGAAACGGTGAAGTAATCGGCGTTTATTGATCTGGAGTTTTATTTGCCTAATTATGTGTTCGCTCTAGACCCTGGTACTCAGCAGCCAGGTTCTGCACTTGCCCCTTCTGTTTCCTGTCATGTGTTGCTACCTCCACTTCTCAGCCAAAGCATACTGTTTATTTAGTGAAGCACTTTTGTGGGCAGAGTGCTGTCTTTCTGGGACCTGTTACCTGCCCAGGTTAAAGGATTTTGGAAGCTTCTTATTTGTAATGCACTTTCCTGAAAAACTAATCATTAAACATAGCGATGTAGGAAAAGCTAGTTGGAAGATGAGGGTAGAAGGAGAAAGCCTGTGTTACTATTGCTCCAAGTGACATGGTAACACAGAAAGTGAAATTTCAGGCCTTTTGGGGGTCCTTATTTACTTTGATGCTAACCAGAGTTATGGTTGCCTTGGCAACCCTCACAGCTACTGAACATCTAGGTAGGGAACATAGCAGATGCTTCACCCTCTTGTACTCCACCATGGAGTCGGGAAAAATTAAGTCATGTTAAGTATAGCTCACATGCTCTATGCCTTTTATAGGTGGCTTTTAGAATAACATAATTTCTTCAGTCACATTTTCTCAAGTCATTATTTCTTTTTCCTTTTTATTTTCTTAAATGGCACAACTCAAAAGAAGCAACTACATTAGAAGCAGGAGAAATGTTCACAAGAGCAAAGTAGAAAGCACAGACTAATTGAAATGATATGAGAAGCCTTTCAAACTCTTCTCCAAAATAGAAATCGGGTTCACTGTATTTAAAAATCCCTGGAAGGGGTTTCCTCATCACGTTTCTGTTTTCAGCTCATTGACTTCTAGCAATGTGCAAATATACTGGATAAGAGAAACAGCTGCTGTTTTAAAATCAACCCCACTATGAGTTTGAATATTCTGCAGAATTGAGAGATGTTGGTCTAAGCACTATGCCTTTCTGCCAACCTCTACTCATGTATAAAATGAAGATGCTACCACATAATCGTGGAGACGCTTGCTGCTCCAAGTGTGCGTCTGAGGACCATCAGCATCAGCACTGAGTGGGAGCTTATTGAGAGAAGCTTTGAGTGCACAGCCCAAGTCATGTTGTCTCATATCCCCCAGGCCTTCTGGATCATAATCTGTATTGTAACAAGGTCCCCAGGTGATTTGAGATGCACAATATAATTTGAGAGGCACTGGTGGAGATCCTGACAGCATGTCTTGGCTCATGGCAGACGCTCAAAAACTAAGCATCCTGTTCTCCTTCCATGTAGCAGATAGAACTTTACTCTTGCTTCAAAACAAATGGACTCTATTTTTAAGGCTACGCAAAAAACCCAAATGGCCGTCCTTCAACTCCCTTTGTCATTGTGGATTTTTCACAGATTTGATATTCTGTTCTTCTGTGCAATTTAACACTTTATTTTTTTAAATTTTGGGCTGTGCTGGGTCTTCGTTGCTGTGCGCAGGCTTTCTCTAGTTGTGGCAAGCAAGGGCTACTCTTCATTGTGGTGCACGGGCTTCTCATTGTGGTGACTTCTCTTGTTGCAGAGCACGGGCTCTAGGGTGCGTGGCACAGTAGTTGTGGTACACAGGCTCAGTAGTTGTGGAGCATGTGCTTAGTTGCTCCACGGCATGTGGGATTTCCCAGACCAGGGCATTGACAGGCAGGTTCTTAACCACTGCGCCACCAGGGAAGCCCTTAACACTTTAATCTAGCATTAAACCCAAAATGTGCTTAATTAGTAAAATTATATGCATCATTACCTAATCCAAATGCTTAGCCTTTGGAGGTATTTATGACACATTAAATTCCAATCTACATGCGGGAAGCCTAAGTTAACATAGCTATACTAAAATCACAATTAAATATTTGAAAAGTAAGTTGAAGAATGAGGAGATTTTTTGGTAAATTCTAAATTTTTATGAAGTCTGGAATATTTGAGGGCTTTGAGTCACATTTCATGCCTGTCTTTGACCCTCTTTAGCAAGGGACTTGCTACGGTTTATAAAAATGTAATAGAAATAATATGAACTACCTAATCCAGGGTCAGTGAAAGTAGTTACATTTGCCCCTCTGTTATCATGTTTAGAAATGATTGCTTCTTAGATGGACAGGCATCTGCACAGACCCACACACAGGTATATGAGAAGGCCTTCAATACATAAAAATTATATAATCTTATCATTCATCACCGTTCACTTTAAAAATTAGGAAAAAGTTTGAATCATTGAATAAATAAATGCAGTTAGATTATTATTTTCAAATATATACAGTGATTTGAATAAATCATTTAACAAAGTGTTCCCAAGTAGAGATCCTCAGGGACCAGCTTTAATGAAAACTGAAGATGCTTCTGTAATTAACGATCATGTGCATTAAAATTTTACTTTCTTAAACAGTATAAATGTGCTTTCTGCCAGGCTTATCTCATCTTAGTGATAGCAGGATCCTTTCTCGCCTGGTTAATGCTGGTGACAATCTATCACCTCCCCCTTCTACTATCCCACCGTGAGCAGGAATGTCATCCACACCAAAAGATGATGGTAGATATTCGATATTGAAGTTCTCACAAGAAAGAGATTAGCCTGCATGTATCAGAGATGTCCTGACCCCAACAATCTTTTTTTCTTTCTTTTAACATACTCATTAACTGAGAAAAGTTTCAAGTTCAGACTTTAACCAAGAAAATTTCTCTCACATTCCAAATTAGCAGAGCACATATTGACAAACTTTTAAGTTAGAGAACTTGGTAGTCACTTTCCTCACCATGAATGACAAATATAATTATATAGAATAAACTCTCTAGCATTTCTTCCTTTGGCAATTACTATGAGTTGTGTCTGGGGATACAGAGTCTAGCCCTGGCCCCCTGAGTCTTGTAGAATTGACTGGGTCACTTAGCCACTTACAGCCTATTTTCTAGGGAGCAGGGACTCTGTCCTGTTCACTGATGTGTCTTATTGCCTAGAAGTGTAACTACCCTATACATTGAATAAACAAATCTATTAAACCTGCTCTGTCCATCTCTTTACAGGGAGAGTTGAGAGCAGAGCTTCCCAACTGGGGTGACCTGTCCCACTAATAGCTCCAGTTGGTGACAGGTCTGCTGAAATACTGTTCCCCTCAACCTGGGGGCAGCAGGGCAGGGCCTGGGGCAGCTGGAACTCTGAGGGCATTCTCTTAGCAGCTTCTTCCAGTAGCTCAATGGCTCTACAAATAAAGTGTTACCATTTTGTATGTGTGTCATGGCATAGAAAACATTGGAAAGCCCTTCTTTAGAGCAAGAGTGATAAACACAAAATGTCTACAGGGACCAGGCAGTTAATTTGAGTGAATCAAGCCTGGCATAAATATCTACTAGGTGTTAGTTTGGCCCTGGTTTAGAAAGCAGACATAATGAACATGAAAATGTTATATCAAACTGAAATTGATCATGGGAACTTAAATCCTGAAGGCATCAGACACAGATATATAATATAGAAAGTGAACATCTTCATGGAATTATTAATATATTTCTGATTTGAGTTACACAGATATCAGCCTCTGAAACATACGGAATTAGAATGCCATACTTCTGCCTGTTAGTTTTATCCTCTGAACCTCTACCCTTTTTGGTCCTCATTTGTTTTTCCATGTATTTCACCTTTTCTATTACCAATTAGAGTTCATTTCTCTCACGTCTGTTCCAAGCTTGCACATGGAAATGCACACGCCAATTTGTGTCATAATTTTTATTTTGTGGCCTCATCGTGTGTTTTTAGTCCTGGATACCATAACTCCTTTTTTTCCCATCTTTTATGTAAGTGCCTAGAAAGCACCAGGCATTATACTAAAGTCTTGGGAAAAAGATTAATATGACATGAATTGTGTCTTGAGAAGCTCATATTATAGTAGAAGGAGACTGTATGATAAACCTTTAATGAAAATAATAATAAAATTTTATTGAGAGGTAATAAAATTCCTTGGGTACTAGGAATTTTTCTAAGCAAATTTGCACTTATCATCTCATTTAATCCTCATGAAATACATGTTTAGATCCTGTTTGCTAATCCAGATTTTCTGAAAGCTACCAAAGGGATGCTAGGATTTTAGGACAGTAAATTCCAAGATGGTGGACAGTCTTGATACATCTTCTTGATACGTTCTTACTATATGCACTCAGCTGCCCTTGCATTCCTGGTCTTTCTCTCATTCCAAACACACAGGTACTTGCATAGCCATGATCTGTGCATATGTAAGGGTTTATTATGGTTTGGGTTTGGCATGCTTCCATGTTTAAAGGATGTCAGAGAATCTCAGGATATACGTGTGTGTGCATATTTATACACATAAACTATAATTTATGAAGAGTTATCAATGAAGAAGGAATACTCTGTAGGGTATCGCCACTACTCACAGTAGTCCTGCAAGGTAATAATAACAATCTCCATTTTAAAAATGAAGCTAAGGGCTTCCCTGGTGGCGCAGTGGTTGAGAGTCCGCCTGCCGATGCAGGGGGCACGGGTTCGTGTCCCGGCCCGGGAAGATCCCACATGCCGCGGAGCGGCTGGGCCCGTGAGGCATGGCCGCTGAGCCTGCGCGTCCAGAGCCTGTGCTCCGCAACGGGAGAGGCCACAACAGTGAGAGGCCCTCATACCACAAAAAAAAAAAAAGAAGAAGCTTAAAGGGAGTAGGCAGTTTGTCCAACTTCACATAAATAGTAAGTACCAAAGCTTAGATTCATATTCATATTTGACTTTAAAATCTAGGTTTAGCCATTGCTTCTCTCTTACTTAAAGTAATTTAGTCCAGCCATTCATCTGATACTCATAACACATCTGCAACTTCCCTGTCAAGTGGTAAAACAGCTTATGCCTTCAAAATGGAAATGACAGAGTTCCTATGTCATCTAGAGACACCTTGGACAGCTCTTGGCTTTGAAAGTTAAAATATCATAAAGTTGAAAACATCTTAAAAATGAAATCCTTCTTCCAATGAGGATGTTCAGATTCTGTCCCTTGAACTATGTAGACGTTTACTTTTTCTTTTTTAGCAATCCTTTTGTCTTCTCTGAACTTTCCTTTTTTCAAGAGTAACTATCTCTGGTTCTTCATCTGGTCTTCGTAGTGCAGTTTCAATTCTCTTCCCTTTCCCTATTCCTCTTGGAACATGTCCAAAGTTAATAAACCAAGTGTGATGTGCTCAGCCAGCTCTCCATCCTCTTTCTTCTAGTAACAGATTCTGCTTTTTCCCACACCCTAGGCAGCCACTGGCCAAGCAAGTGATCATATGACAAAATCATGGCCAACCATATTACCCCATCTCTCTGACAGCAGTGATTCGGACAAAGGTTTCTATATGGCTACAGCATGGCCAAACAGAATTCTTCTCAGGGATTGCCATCAGGGTACAGGGCCAGAAGCTTTCTCTTTCCACTGTAACAGCTAAGCTGAGACTCTTGATAGTAATGGTCCCTGACAGTGGTGAAGGCCTGTATGAAATAACAGAGGGTAAGACCAGCATGCAAAATGAGCAGTGATAAGCAGAGATGAGAAATTCGCTCTGAGACCCTATTTTCCATCCCTCAAGTCAAGGTTCTAGCAGCTCTTTCTCCAGGTTTGTAGGTTACCTGAAAACTCTTCTCAGCCCTGTAAGCCAAAAAATTCCTTTCCTGCATATGGAGTCTCTGTCATTAACAAGGAAAAAATCCTGATCAATGCACCCCATATTAAGGTATAGAGTTTGGAACTGAAAATACTGAAAAAAACAAGCGTGCCACCTCCCTTTCTTCAGATAATCTTATCCTACAGTAAGACCTCAGAATCTTTTCATTTTCTCAGCAGCCACGTCAACACTCCTGACTCAGAATGAGCTTGTTAACAAATAAAATACCTATGAATTTCATATTTAATCTGATGTACTAATGAGTTTAGATTCTTTTAGAGCCCGATTCTAGAGTCCAACATATTTGTTCTTTCTCCAGCTTCATGTAATTTGCATATTTGAAAAGCTTGTACTTCCTGACTATAGCTTGGTGACCTTGGACCAATCTTTCAATTTAGGTAATGTAAAATTTGAAAACTATCTATCTTTTTGGTTATTGTGGGGATAAAATTCATGTCAGGGGATTAGCACAATGCCTAACACATAGTAGGTGCTCAAATGTGGTAGCTATTTTTAAAAAGAAAGAAAGAAAAAAAAGAGAGACCTTTAATAAACAATAGAAAATTGTGCTCTAGGAATTAATCAGTTCAGTAACTGGGATCTTTGATATGGTTGTTAGGCACTTACTTATGAATCTGTTTCCCTGTGTGATTATCCAGGTTATGTTTCTGTTTTGACTGTGCCAAATGCCTTGCTTAATCCAGATGAACATAAGCCACCTCTTTAGAATTTTTGTCCAAAGGAGAATGAAGCTAGTCTGACCCGACTCATCCTTTATAAACTCCTCCTAGCTTCTGCGGATCTCCACTTTCATTTCTAATGTTCGCAGACCATCTCTTTTTTTTTTTTTTTTCTTTCCTTTTTGACTGTGCACATTGTTCTTTATTGATGATACATGACCAGGTAGGGCTCCCTAATCCTCTCCCTCTTCTTCAGGAGCTCTGGGATGGAAACTGTTGAGGATGGGATATTCTCACTGTGTTGGGGGATTGAGTTGGAGCAAGAACTCCTTAGGAGCTGAGGGCTTCTTTCTTCCTTATCTTGTTTTCACTGAGGCTGGTGGTCCAGGGATCTCTTACTCCTTGGAAGCCATATGGACCATAAAGCCCACCACCCTTTTGCTGTAGCCAAACCCATTGTCATAACAGAAAATGTGTTTGACAGAGCAGCTACCGAGGGCAATGCCAGCCCAGCATCAAAGGTGAAAGTGGGAGTATCACTGTTAAAGTCGCAGGAGGCAGCCCGTCCTCAGTGTAACCCAGGATGTCCTTTAGGGGGCCCTCTATTGCCTGCTTCACCACCTTCTTTCTCAATGTCATCACATTTGGTGGCTTTCTCCAGACCACAGGTTAGATTCTTGACTCATTGGAGCTGGGATTTGGGATCTGGGAGGCCATGCCAGTGAGCTTCCAATTCAGCTCAGGGGTGACCTTGCCCACAGCCTTAGCAGTGCCCATAGAAGCAGGGATGATGGTCTTCTGGGCAGCCCCACAGCCATAATACCACAGCTTCCCAGAGGAGCCATCTGCGATCTTCTGGGTGGCAGTGATGGCATAGACCGTGGCCATGAGTTCCTCCATCATGCCAAAGTCATCATGGATGACCTTGCCCAGAGGACCCAAGCAGTTGGTGGTAGAGGAGTCATTGCTGACAATCTTGAGGTTATTGTCATACTTCTCATGATTTATGCCCAAACATGTGGACATTGGCAGAATGGACAGAGATGAGGATGACCCTTTTGGCTCCATCCTTTCATAAGCCCCAACCTTGTCCAAGTTAGTGAAGACATCAGTGGATTCTACAACATACTTAGCACCAGCATCACCCCATTTGATGTGGGTGGAAACTTGCTCCTAGAGGATGAAGATGGGCCTTCCGTTGATGACAAGCTTCCCATTCTCAGCCTGATTGTGTCATAACTTGCTATGGGTGGAATCATACTGGAGCATGTAGACCATGTAGCTGAGGTCAGTGAAGGGGTCATTGATGCGCAATATCCATTTTGACAGAGTTAAAAGCATCCTGGCGACCAGGCATCCAATGTGGACAAATCGATTTACTCTGACCTTCATGACTGTCTCAGGGATGGGGCCAGTATTGCACAAGAAGATGCAACTGTCTGTCAAAGAGGAAAGAGCAGAGAGCCCCACTTCTTTAATAATTATGAAATTGTGCTTGAGATTCACCTGAGGCTTTAAGGTCTAAAGTTTGTATGTAGCTAATTACTGTCCTTTTTAAAAAATAAGAACCACTGTTTATTTGCAGCCTTGTGGCACCAAGACCGTCGAAAACAGCACAATAATTTCAAACACAGGTTTTTTAGTAGCCTGAAATGTAGCCTCATTTAATTCAACAGGTGCTTTCCTATAATTCATCCAACTACACATAATAGGAAGTTCCTCTTACCAATAATGTTCGTTATGCTTTTTTTTCAGTCTGAAGATCATTCTCAACACATAAAAATTATGTGTATATAAAAATATATGAATATATGTATATAATTTTATTAGTTCATAAAAGAAATCATTACATGTCAAAATTTCAAGTTTCCTTTATTACCCTTGCTCTGGAAATTGGCATCCGTGCATCTAGGGTTCTAAATGTTATTCCCTGCTTGCTCTCAACTGTTTTCGTGAGTGAATCACTGGGCACCACCTACACTTTGTTCTCATGTCAGACCTGCAGTTCTCCATAATAGCAGTCAGTCTCACAGGTTTATCTGTGTACTTTTTTCCTTTCTCTTTCACATCCAATTTAATCATTTGATTATGCCAGATACAGTTTAGACAAATACATTCTTCCTTGCCCTTATGAAAGTCACTCTAACTGAGCTTGTCAAGTGAAGCTTTACCTTAGAGGCGCCTATATTCATACAAATTAAGATATGGTCAATAATTATAATAAATTCCTGTTCATTAACAGTTCCTAATTTATTATTACTCCTTAAGATACTGTTGTTTTTAATTTTTTTCATGTTTTTCTTAACTGAATCACACATTTTTGCCTTACGTAGCATCAAGTCAACAAGCCTTATCAGATAGTTAGTGGGGGGAGACATTGTCTGTCTCTGTCTAGGCTAGGTGCCTCACAGACATCTCAGTAACAGAAGTATTTCATTGTGTAGGACACTTGGTTTATCAAATTAAATGCATATTAGAGAGCTAACTGGGAAAAAATAAAATTACAACCCCACAAAGCCATTAATTAAAGTTATCATAAGAAAGGATTATGATGACTTTCTCTTGCACATTAGGCTGTGTGCTTTTGTTTTTGTTTTTTGTTTCTTCCTTTTCTTCCCTTATCCTTTCAGGTGGCCTGGAATTCAGGATAATTGCAATTGCCCCTCATTATTATGCTCTTGTATCTTGTAACCACCGAACATAGGTTCGGCTGCTCACTGCTCACATGCCAATAATTCTAGAGGCAAATGTCCCTAGAAAAGAAAGCTGCTTTAATCAGAAAAGCTGGCTCTCTGGGGAGACGGTGGACTTGTGTCCAGAGACCAGCTCCGAAGATTCTCCTCAGTCATGACAGTTTTTAAAGGGAAAAATGCGGGGGCAGGGGGAAGAATCTCAGTGAATCATCAAGGCGGGAGGTTGGGTTCTGCCTCTCCATTGAGTGCAGACTGGCTTTCTCTTCAGATGTTATCTTGCCTGAGTGATCTGCCTGCAGCATTGCTTAGAGGGGCTACTGGGGGAAGAGAGCTAGTCTTCTTTTTATCTAGGAAAAGAATCAACAGGTTAGACAAGGCATGGTGTGCATTCGGGAGAGCATAAGTCCTGAGTTAGTTTCAATTGCTTAGTGATCACATTCCTTAA
This sequence comes from Globicephala melas, assembly GCF_963455315.2. NCBI lineage: Eukaryota > Metazoa > Chordata > Mammalia > Artiodactyla > Delphinidae > Globicephala > Globicephala melas. Next base: position 28,756,891 of record NC_083321.1, on the reverse strand, counting down.
TTAGGTCCTTTTAAGGTTAGAGGGGAACAGAAATAGGCAAACGGGAAAGGGGCAAAAGAGCTGCTTTCATTGTAATCTCCTTCGCCTCTCTGCTTGCTTCCCATCCTCCACAGCTTATAGGTGGAGGCAAGTATAATGCCACTCAGTGTCATTGCTTGGAAGTTTAAAATTTCAATACAATCAACTAAAGCATCAAATACAAAATACAAACTATCAGCATGCATTATCTACAAGACTTATCTGCAGATTGGTTGGAAAGGAAAGAAAAAACGAGAAGAAATATTTTCTAGGCACACTTCTTCCCTTCTAAAAATCTGGGTCTAGTTTTTCCGAATGAAAGTGAATAGAGTCAACGCTAGGAAAGGTGGTACTTAATGTTTACCCCCCTTTCTTCCCAAAGAGGCTTCACTGAATTCAGATTTAATTATTTTATCCTTCCCTTTGGTAGTAAACAGATACTCTTTTGGTCCCATTATCTGATGATTGCACCCTGATTTTTCCTTGAGAAAGTACTACTTTCCCATTCTCTCAGTTTATGGGATCCGAATGAACATTGCACACAGGAATGGCTTCCCTCTGCCTAGGGATGAACACTAATCCAAGTTGGTCCATTTAGAGCTAGTACTGGGGGCTTCTGATGAAAAGAACAGAAAAGCAAGGTTCTTTCTCATGCAGTTGCCAAGAGAGTATAATGCAAATTAAAAGCCTTGACATCTATTTTGCCAGCAAGAGGAAGTATGAAGCTAAGAAGGAAACCCACACAGCGCAAAGCATAGCCGAGAGATGGAAAGAACAAGTCTTAGTCTTGATAAGGACTTTTGAGTACCTGGATTCAGCTGCTCCTAAAGCCACTTATTTCTAAGAATCTTGAGCTACGTAATATATTAAAGGCCTGTTTTTGTTTAAGCGTGTGGAGACGGAAGGTTTTCCTATCTCTTACGAATGAAAGAATCTTGCCTCATACATCATTTTCCTCCCAAAACATCTCTCTTCATCTTCCTGAGCACTGAAAGACATATCATTTATCTGCTGTTTGTTTTTCCACCTTGTAAAAAAAAAGTACACTTAGAGACCTGTTTGTCTGTATTGCCTCTTCTCATTAGCCTCATTCTCATGTCATGCTCATTTTTTGAAAATCTTATTACTGTATTCCCTGGGTCCTGAAAAGTGATTGGCCCAATACTAGTAAGCATTCCTCCACATTTCTCTGTCTCCTGTATTGGAATTTTCCCACTCACATAGCCTTTAGCTCATCATGTAACTTCTCAGAGTTACTTATCTGATTTACATATCCTTTCTTGGTTATATGTGAAATCCAGTCATTTTACTCTAACCTTTAAATTTAGTGTAAAAATAAAGGCCTTGTTAATTGAGAAGGAAATTGAAATTAATGTCTTTATTATGAGGGAGGGGGACCTTAGGAGCTCAGTGTCTTAAATATCGAGTTGATTTCCTCACCTGCAAAGACTTTAGTGTCAGTATTTAAAATTTGTAGTTCATTAAATATTAAATTTTAGAATACTAAAAGTATTACAGTTTATTCATGTATTTTTAAAAATTTAAATCTTAGTTATCCAATTGTTAATTATTCTTAATAGCATAAAAGAGTCTTTATTTATTTATTTTTCTAATTCACTAATTCTCTTTTCTGAGACAAAAAATCAAGATACTTTTCCTCACACTTCCCTTGGTACTATTCCTTCCCTCCTCCTCTGGCTCTTTCTCCCCCACTCCTCCTTCTTTATCTGACTAGATTCTTTCAAAGAGCCTACTTTACATTTGAATTGCAACACATACGTTTTAAAAACTGGTGGTTAAATAGCAGTATGTTTCCTATTCATTTCTTTTAATTTTCCATAATTTGGGTCTCAATGAGCTGTTATCATATACAAACAGCCTGGCCCCTTGAGATGTTCTGGGATGAAGATAATTTGTACACATTGTGATTGTTAATAGAGAATTTGTTGTACAACACATTCTTTACAATGCAGTGAAGATAATTATAATTGGGGGCACAAAATAAAACCTGCTCCAGCTAGGAAATTGTTCAGATACACATGTTATTTTTATGCATCTCCTGGGGAAAGGGCAGGCCATGTCAAGGACTTACATTTGATATTAAAATATCAAATTGTCAAATGATAACACCTTCAGGGAAACATGCTTAACTACCTATTCAAATTACATTTTAAATATTTCTCTCCAAGTGAAAATGTATCATTTTTAATATCCTGAGGCTGTTTGTCAAGGTGGTTAAAAGGGTGAGAAGCTATTAAGAAAAGCACATTTTTGAAAAGGACACATAATCTCTGCATTGTGTGTAAATTATGGTAGCAAACCAAGTCCAGAAACATATACATGGAAGGAATAAAGAAGAAAAAATAGTTGTGATGGATAGGGAGGAAAATGAAGTGAAAGTGTGACAAAGCATCTTTTTTTAAATTGTGGGAAATGTCCTTCGTGAGACAACTGAATTTGGAGAGGAATCCAGAGAAAAGAGAAATGCCAGGCATATTGTCTTTCTTTTCAACCAATGTAAAGGATACTGTTGTGAGCCACACTGGCCCCTTTTCAGGACTGAAGGAATTACGCCCGCAGTTGCTGGGAGTATGACTGCTGACAGCTCTTAATTGCTAACCCTCTCCAGAAATCGCCCTAGGCTAGAGAGAGCTGCCTCTGATGGAACAGCCTGTATCCCATGACTGGTTGGTCCCTGAGGCCAGAGGTCCAGACTCCTTGACGCAGGGAGAGCTAACTCTGGAGGGCTTTCCCAGCTTCCCTGTGGGGACAGCTGCAACACTTGCTGAAGATGAATCAACTTCTCTCTGCCCAACTCTGCTTCCTTCCTGTCCCTTGCCCTCCCCAGGTGTGGATCCTGAGGACCTCAAATAAACGTCTTGCATGTTAATCTCCAACTCAGGGCTTCCCAGGAAGCCCAGTCTACCACAACGTATGCAATTATTTCTCTGGTTGCTATTGTTTATTGAGTAAATATTATGCACGAACCCGTGTCCCCTGCATCGGCAGGCAGACTCTCAACCACTGTGCCACCAGGGAAGCCCTCTGCTTGCATTTTTAACCATAATGTTTTTCTCCCCTTTCCTTGCTAAGATGAACACACATATACATATGGACATGTGTGTATATGTAGGGGTGTGTGTGTGTGTGTGTGTGTGTGTGTGTGTGTGTTGGTATAAAATCTTCAGATTCAGTTTCAAATTAACTTTTTGTCTTAGAATAAACACTCCCTTTAAGCTGACTTTATATATTCCTGTTTTGATATGAAAAATAGACTCTATATCCAAGATTTCAGGATATGCATCACAGCTTCCTCTAGTTACGTGAGTATGTTGCCATTTCCAAAGTCTTTGAACAATTAGATTTAATCACTTATTTCTACTATACACAATGCTACAGTACACAAGCGCTTATAGCTATAAAACAAACTATTTTTGTATTTTTAATTGACTTTATTTCCTAGGATAGACCAAAGAAATGCTTGTAAGAGATGAGTAAGCCCTCTCTGGATTGAAAAATTTTTTAAATCTTAAAGTCCTTCAGCAACTTAAAGTGATAATGGATCTTTAATTTCTTTAAGTATTTTGATTTCTCTGAGTTCCCAGTTGGTTTTGAAGACTCAGGTACAAGTAAAAATATTATCAACCTAGAAAGTGAGTGTGGCTAGCTGGGTTTGGTTTTCTTCAGTCTTTCAGGAAATGACAAAACGTTCAACCTTTTGAGAGAACTTAACTTTATGTTCCTATATTCAATGCTGACCCTGCTAAAAATGAATCATTAAATGTGAGATGAAGGCTAAATGGAAAAATGTTTAACCAACTGTCCTTTCCCAGTGCTACATTTATAAAAAACTGTATTTTGGATATACAGAATATATTTCAATGGCTAGGATATAAGAGGACCAAAAAAGATATGTGTCAATTGTTGAAATTCATTTATAAAAGCATTTTGCATACTTATAGAAACAAATTTTGATGACTGGAATGGTATGTACAGGGGATAGGAAGGGGAGGTTCTTCATTAGTTAACTGAATGAAAGATTTCTTATAAAGTGCAATAATGGCGCTCATTACATACTTCAAGAAGAGGAATTGAATTCAACATGGAAGGAAAAAAGCTAATTCATCCTTTTTGTAAATCCATGAGCTTTGGTTGCATGAAATAATAACCTTACTTACATAGAATTCAATTAAAAGAGGCTTTCAGTTAATCAGATTTATGTTCCCAGAGTTTTACTTTGGAAAAAAATAAAGAACCCAAAGACCAACCAATTAAATAAATATGTGTGTGGTTCATGTTGTTGATTGATAGTTTAATCCTAAGATGTAGATCTATACTACTAAAAACATATTTATGTATTTTATGCTAGACAATGAGGAATGCCACTTGGGGTGATTTAATTTTTGAAGAAATGTTGAGTGCCTAAGATATGCCAGATGTTAAGATAATCACTTTGGATTAAATGGTAAACTAAAATAGATATTATCTCTGTCCTCATAGAGTTAAAATCTAGTGAAGGACATAGGCATGGGAAAAACTTATTTTTAAAAATTAGGTAAATAAAGACTCAGTTAAGTACTATATGGAAAGTTATGTGATGCTTTGAGTGTGCAATAGACCTAATTAGGAAGGTGAGAGAAAGCTTTCCCAACAAAGGAGCAGTTGGAAAAGGAGATGAAGAATGATGCAATTATTAGTTTAAGAAAAAAGAGAAGAATTTCTTAAGAGATGAGCTTTAGGAAATTCCCTAGCGGTCCAGTGGTTAGGACTCTTTGCTTTCACTGCCACCAGGGCCTAGGTTTGATCCCTGGTTAGGGAACTAAGAAAAAAATACACATGACTGGAAATATGATAACTTTTAAAGTGGTAGAAATATTCCCATCCAAAGAGTTTCATTTCATTATTCTTTGAACAAATATTGTCTAGTTATAGCAAGAAATCATCTAGATTATAGGAATGTGGTGATGAACAAGAAAGACAGAGTTCCTCACCTTGAGGAGCTTCATATCTGGTAACCCAAGACAAGTTAACCAATAAAGAAATAATTTCATATATTAATAAATGCGGTATAGAAAATAAACTTAGGTAAATAAAGGCTAGAGAGTGAATGTGACAGGAGGTAATTCTTTAGAGATCCGTGAGAAAATGTTAGCATAAGGAGGAATATAAGGAGGGTAAACAAGGTGTGAGCAATAATTGTAAGGTCCCTGCGCCAGACACTTCATTCTGAAAGGCCAGGGCGCTTGGAACTTGGTGTGGATGTAGAAGAGAATGCAAGTTGATGAGGATCTTGGAGTCATAGACAGATTTGTACAAGGCCTTCTTGACTGTGGTCAGGAGTTTGGGTTTTATTCATATCAAAGACTTTGGAAGGATTTATGCAAGAAAAAAGAATTAGTAGGCCCTAAAAGTAATTTGGCCATGAATTGATGGTAACATCAATGACAGTGGTAGTGAGAGAGAGAAGAAGTGAGATTTGGGATGTATTGAGGATAGAAGGTTACTGATGGGTTGGACTTTCAAGGGCAGGAATAGAAAGGAATCAAGCAGAAGTGCTAGGTTTTTAGTGTGACCAACTGGGTTCAGCATGGTGCCATTACCAAGGTTTCACCATATTCAATTAAATCCTCATATGTCTTTCACCTTAACACTTGACCACCCATCTATACATTCTTTTATTATAATATTGAGTGCTTATTTTGTACCTTGCAAGAAGCACTACCCTTTAGGGACACAAAGATGAAAAAGATAAACTATGTCCCCACCTTACTGAAACTTCTATTCTAAATAGGAAGAGATAGACTGGAAAAAAATACATAAACAAAAAATCCTACAGATTATGATAAAGGAAATAAAACAGCTCCTGGGATAAAGAGTATATCATGGTACCTAAGTTAACTAGGATGGTCAGGGAAAAATTCTTAGGTGGTACCTAAGCCAACGTCTATAGAATATAAAGGAGTCAGGCATATAGAGAACCTGGGGAGGGTTTTTAATTTTTTTTTAATTTAGCATTTAATCTTTTTTTCATTATCTACCAAATGAAGACTTCATGACTCTAACTCTGGTGAGACTAGTTCTTATTATATACTCTTAAGAACAATATTACCACCGTCATCTTATTTTCCCTACTGTAGAGCATTAACTTCTTTTGATCTTTCTTTCAAAGTAATTTTCATATTCTTATTGATTAAAAAAGTAACACAAAGCTACACTAAATCACATTACAGAAATACTAGTTTCCATTTACTTTACCATTCCCTCTCTAAAATATACATTGTCAATAGTTTTTGTATACTATTTCACCTTTTAAATATACATGTTTATATACTATATTTGCTCTATTTTAACAAAATGATGCAGTATTAACTATGTTCCTGTAGTGCTTGTGGGTTTTTGTTTTCATCTGTTTTTATTTTTCACCTTGTAATAATATCTTGAACAGCTTTCACTGCCAACACATATGGAACTTTTCATTGTTTTTAATAGTCACATCATAATCCATTTATGGATCTAACATTGTTATTTAGTTTCTCAATTTAAGAATGTTTAGGTTCTTTCCATTTTTCACCATTATTATGGATGATTAATGAAAAGTTCTTTGCAATTGTGGGGTGTTTATAAAGAATGTAGCAGAAATGTTAGGTCAAAAAGGTATGCATATTTTAAATTTAATAGGTATTCCTATATTGCATTCCAAAAGCTTATATCACTTTCTTATATGAACAAAGCATAAAAGTACCAATTTACAGTTTTCTTTCATAAGATTACATATTAATGTATCATTTTTATGTTCAGTTCCTTGATAACCAGTGAAGTTCATGTTGATGCTGTCTCTCTTCTAACAGATTCCTCACTTCTAACTTCATTTATAAATGGTAATGCTTTAATGGCCATTTGTCTCACCATTCTAAATTTCTTTCTGAATTTCATTTATTTTTATTGTCCAAACATGCCTCACAGACGCAAAACCCCAAATCAAACCAGCTTCAAAATTTAAAGGAGGTATTTGCATTCTTAGCAATGAACACAATTTGGAATATGAGAAAAACTTTGTGCGAGGCTAGTATTTGTGCAAATGAAAGAGAGAGCAGTAGAAGCTGACACTGTAGTACTCTGCTAGTGGCAGTCAATTCTAGAAGTTCCCATTGGAAGATATTCCACAGAGATATCAAAAACAATAAACTGTGTACAAGGGTCAACAGGGAATATACTTCACTATTATTGGGTAGAGCACCTATATCTGTGTGGAAGTTACTGAGGATTTTCCTTTACACACGTGATGCATTTTTCAAGTGTTCCATGAATACTTAGGAGAATAAATCTGTATGTGTTAGGTTTCATCTATTAATTCTACTTTATCAATCATATCATTCTTATCCTTTATGCATTTTATTCAATATCTTAAACTGGAGCAACATGTTCCAATGAAGAATAAATAAAGCCACAAGTGACATAATGACATTTCTTCTGGAGTGTTGATATCAGTATAACACACTGGGAACTTCTGTTAAAGTTTGATTTTGAGAAGTGTGGCTGTTATGTATACTTTATATACTTGAGTATTTTCTCTATTATATACAGATAATGGTTTCATAAATGTCCATTAATGTCATTTACATCTCTAATACATTTTTTGCTTTATATCTTAAAATGGTTTATTTTAATTTTGCATATAGATATTTATTAATCAGGTCTTTACTTTGGATGTAGCTTGTATCAATTTAAAATGATTGTCATCTTCCCTTTGCATTACATTCTGATTTATCTATTGAATTTTTGTTTCCATATTATTGTCTAATGCACATTTAGGAATTCTTTTTTTTTTTTTTTGACTAGTTTTATTTTCTTTTAGAACTGTGTAAGTAGGAAAGCAAGATATAGTATTTTGGTCTACTTCAAGAAATCATGCTTTATAATGGTGGAAATTGCTGTTTATGTTTATTAGAAATCTGCTTATTTCATGTTCTTCTGCTGTTTCGTTTTTTGCCTTTTGTTTTACATTGATTCTATTTCCTTTCTTTAGTTTCTTAATTTTTAAAAAATATACTTTGGAAGTTGGGTGGTAAATTCTGTTTTTAATTGTTCTGGTGGCAACCCTTATGTTATAATTAACATCGTTATGATTAAATTCATCTAACTTCAGATTAGAAACAAAACAGTAGCTTTTGACTTTTCAGTATTTAAAAATGGGAAATTTAGAATTTCTTTATTGAAGTATAGTTGATTTATAATGTTAGTTTCAGGTGTATAGTATTGTGCTTCAGTACTTTTACATATCATACTTCATTAAAAGTTATTACAAGATAATGCCTTCAATTCCCTTTGCTATACAATGTATCCCTGAGGCTTACCTATTTTATACATACTAGTTTGTATCTCTTAATCCCATACCCTTAATTTGCTCATCCCCTCTTCCCTCTCCCCTTTGATAACCACCACGTCGTTTTCTATATCTGTGAGTCTGTTTCTGTTTTGCGTATACATTCATTTGTATTATTTTTTATATTCCACATAAAAGTGATATCATACAGTATTTGTCTTTCACTGTCTCACTTGTTTCACTAAGCATAATATTCTCTAGGTCCATCTATGTTGCTGCAAATAGAAGAATTTCATTCTTGTGGCTGAGTAATAGTCTATTGTGTGTATGTGTGTGTATGTGTGTGTGTCCATATATATATACACACACATATATATACATGTATACCACATCCTCTTTATTCATTTATCTGTTGATGGGTACTTGGGTTACTTCTTTATCTTGACTATTCTACATAGGGCTGCTACAAACCTTGGGGTGCATGTATCTTTTTGAATTAGTGTTTTCTTTTTTTCCAAATACACACCCAGGAGTGGAATTGCTGGGTCATTGGTAGTTCTATTTTTAGTTATTTGAGGAACCTCCATACTGTTTTCCAAACTGGCTACACCAATTTACATTCCTACCAACAGTGTATGAATGTTCCCTTTTCTTCACATCCTCTCCAACACTTGTTATTTGTAGCCTTTTTGATGATAGCCATTCTGACAGATGTAAGGTGATATTTCACTGCTGATTTGATTTACATTTTTTCTGTTAATTAGCAATGTTGAGCATCTTTTCATATGCCTGTTAGCCATCTGTATGTATTCTTTGGAAAATGTCTATTCAGATCTTCTGCCCGTTTTTTTGATTGGGTTGTTTGCTTTTTTGATATTGAGTTATATGAGCTGTTTATATATTTTGGATATTAACTCCTGTCAGTCATATCATTTGCAAATATTTTCTTCCATTCCACGGGTTATCTTTTCATTTTGTTGATGATTTCCTTTGTTATGCCAAAGCTTTTAAGCTTAAGTCCCATTTTTAAACCATTGCTTTTATTTCTTTTGTCTTAGGAGACAGATGCAAAAAAAAATATTGTTACGATTTACGTCAGAGAGTGTTCTGCCTGTGTTCTCTTCTAGGAGTGTTATGGTTTCAAGCCCTACATTTAGGACTTTAATTCATTTTGAGTTTATTTTATATAAAGGGTGAGGAAATGTTCTAATTTCATTATTTTACATGAAGCTGTCCAGTTTTCCCAGTACCACTTATTGAAGAAATTATCTTTTCTTCATTGTATATTCTTGCCTACTTTGTTGCAGATTAATTGTAAGTACATGGATTTATTTCTGGGTTCTCTATTTTGTCCCATTGATCTATGTGTTTGTTTTGTGCCAATACCATGTGCTTTTGATTGTTGTAGCTTTACAGTGTAGTCTGAAGACTGGAAGGGTTATGTCTCCAGCTTTGTTCCTTTTTTCTCAAATTGCTTTGGCAATTCAGAGTCTTTTGTGGTTCCATATGAATTTTAGGATATTTGTTCTGTGAAAACCATCATGGGTATTTTTATAGGGATTGCATTAAATTTATAGATTGCTTTGGGTAATATGGCCATTTTAACAATATTAATTCTAATCTAAGAGGACAAGATATCTTTCTATTTCTTTGTATCATCTTCAGTTTCCTTCATCAATGTTTTATTTTTTCAGAGTACAGGTCTTTTACCTCCTTGGTTAAGTTTATTCCTAGGTATTTTATTCTTTTTGATGTGATTTTTAAACAGGATTTTTTTTTTTTTTACTTTCTCTTTCTGATAGTTCATTATTAGTGTGTAGAAAAGAAACTGGTTTCTGTATATTAATCTTGTACCCTGAAACTGCTGAATCCATTTATTAGTTCTAATAATTTTTTGGGTGGAGACTTTAAAGTATCATGTCATCTGCAAATAGTGACAGTTTTACTTCTTTCTTTCCAATTTGGGTGCCTTTTGTTTTTCTTGTTTGATTGTTGTGGCTAGGACTTCCAAATAAATAGAAGTGGTGAGAGTGGGCATCCTTGTCTTGTTTCTGAATTTCACCATTGAGTATGATGTTAGCTGTGCATTTGTCATAAACGTTCTTTATTATGTCGAGATAATGTTCCCTCTCTACCCACTTTGATGAGAGTTTTTATCAAGAATGGATGTTGAGTTCTGTCAAATGCTTTTTCTGCATTTATTGAGATGACCATGTGATTTTTATCTTTCCTTTTGCAGAATATTGAAGGGTCTTGTTTTTGGTTTTTTGTTTTTTTATATCCAGTTAGCCTCCCTGTGTCTTTTGATCAGAGCATTTAGTCCATTGATACTTAAAATAAGTATTGATAAGTATGTACTTGTTGCCATTTTATTACTTTTTTTCCTGGTTGTTTTCATAGTTCTCAGTCCATTTCTTCTACTTTGTTTCTTCCATTGTGGCTTGATGATTTTCTTTAGTAGTAGGCTTGTGCTCTTTCTTTTTAGTTTTTGTGTATTTACTGCAGGTTTTTGATTTGTGGTTGCCATGGGATTCATATACATTGACCTATAATTTTATCTACTTGCTTTAAACTAGTCATCATTCTGAAAAACCTACATTTTTACTCCTCTCCCCTTCATTTTGTGGTTTATTTATTTATTTTTGGCTGTGTTGGGTCTTTGTTTCTGTGCACAGGCTTTCGCTAGTTGCGGCGAGCGGGGGCTACTCTTCGTTGCAGTGTACGGGCTTCTCATTTCAGTGGCTTCTCTTGTTGCAGAGCACGGCCTCTAGGCTCATGGGCTTCAGTAGTTGTGGCATGAGGGCTCAGTAGTTGTGGCCCATGGGATTAGTTGCTCCACGGCATGTGGGATCTTCCTGGACCAGGGATCAAACCCATGTCCCCTGCATTGGCAGGCAGATTCTTAAACACTGCACCACCAGGGAAGTCCCCATTTTGTGTTTTTGATATCATATTTTACATCTTCATGCTCATCCCTTAGCTGTTTATTGTTGTTATAGTTGCTTTTATAATTTTTTTGTCTTTTAATCTATGTACTGATTTATCTAAGTGGTTGATCATCAATCCTTACTATATAGTTGCTTTTCCTAGTGGAATTTTCTCTTTCTTATAAATTCTTACTTCTTTCCCACCTAGAGAAAACCCTTTAACATTTCTTTTAAGGTAAGTTTATTATTGATGAACTCTTAGTTTTTGCTTATCTGAGAAGTTCTTTATCTTTCCTTCTATTCTAAATGATATTCTTCCTGGGTAGAGTGTCATAGGTTGCAGGCTTTTCCCTTTCAGCACTTTGAACATATTATGTCACTCTTCTGGCTGCAAAATTTCTGCAAAGAAATCAGTTGATAGCCTTAGGGGGTTTCCTTTGTATATGGCTTTTTGTTTTCCTTATGCAGCCTTTAGAATTCTCTCTTTAATTTTTGCCATTTTAATTATGATGTGTCTTGGTGTGGGTCTGTTTGAGTTCATTTTGTTTGGAACCCCCTGTGCTTCCAGTACCTGAATATCTCTTTTCTTTCTTCAGGTTTGGGACTTTTTCAGCCATAATTTCCTCAAATACATTTTTGATCCCCTTCTCTCTCTCTTCTTCTGGAATCCCTATAATAGCAAATGTTGGAATGCTTAAGTTATTCCACAGATCTCTCAGATTGCTTTCATTTTTTTAAAATTTGTTTTTCTTTTTGTTGCTTTGATTGGATGATTTCCATTATTCTCTCTTCCAGATCACATATGAGTTCTTCTGTATCACTTAGTCTGCTATTCATTCCTTGTAGTATATTTTTTAAATTTCAGCTAGAATTATTCATTTCTGATTGGGTCATTTTTATGTTTTGTATCTCCTTGTTAAAATGTTTACTGTTTAGAGCAATTCTTTTCCCTAACTCAGTTAACATTTTTATTACTAATATTTTGAATTTTTCATCTGGTAAATTGTTTTTTTCTGTTTCATTATTTTCTCTTGCTCTTTGAATTGAGATAGTTCCTTTGCCTTTTCTTTTTGCCTTTTTCAGCCTCTGTGAATTTAGGTGAAACAGTTAACCTTGTTCTTTTGTGGGAGCATTACTATACAGACTCAGTGTGCCCAATGCCTTTGGTGAGAGAACTGGATTTGACATGGATGAAAGTCACATCTTTCCTCAAGGTGTGCTGGCTGCTATCACCTTGGTAGTGGGTCAGTCTATAGATGGAGGGGCTAGAGCTGTCACCCAGTGTGAGGTGGGACTTTGTCTCTGCTCAGTGGCTATTACTACCCTGTCAGGAGCAGGGTCTATCCCAAGTTGCTTGAGCAGAAACCTTGAGGGTCATCCTGACCTGGCTCTATTCCCTTTAAGTGAGAGTCTCTCCCTCTCCCCACACTGGGACCTTTGCCCCAGGGGAGGGGAGTGCTGAAGCAAGTGGGGCCCATGTGCAGATAGAGGTTCAGTGTGCTGCCTGTGCAGCAGGTGTCTGCAGCTCCACTCAGATGCAACCTTGTGTGCAAGTCCCCTATATCTCTTACAGCTGATCACTGCCCCCTGCCTCTGCTGTCCCTGCCCTATTGTAGAACCACTCCACAGAGCTGGTGGGACATGGACCCTCAGTGTGTATCAGGATGTTAGTTGTGGTGGGGCAGCTGCCATCAGAGATCTGTGTGGTTTCTGAGGTACTGCTTGAGTAAGTGCCAACAATGGCTGCTATCGCCCCATCCAGGCTCCACCCTGGGACCAACCCAGTTACCTCTCTGTCACATGGTTGAGTCTTTTTTCTGGTCGTAGGTGCTCCAGACCCAGTGCTGTGTGGTGGCATGGATGAATGAGGGCAGAGTGTTCGCTTGGCTCAGGGGTGCATAGCAAAGCTGTCACAGGAAATTGGCAGCTGCCAGGGCAGACCTCTCCACCTTGCCTCATGAGCAAGTCCCATTTGTCTCTCACAGCTCATCACTCTCACCACCCTCCATGACTCCCACCCTGTTGTGGAACTGCTCTGCAGGGCAGGCAGGGCCCTTGTGATCTCTCTGCATCTATGGGGGGGGTGAGGTGTGATGGAGCGGCTACTGTCAGAAATCTAGGTAGCTTCTGAGGCACTGCTTGAGTAAGCACCAGCAATAGCTACTGCCACCCCACCCAGGCTCCTCCCTAGGACCAGGTTGCGTCTGTTTCCCATAGGTCTAGTCTTTTCCCTGGTCATGGCCAACCCAGATCCAGTGCCATGCTGCAGTGTGGAGTGAGTGGGGCTGGAGTTTCACTTGGCTTGGGCTGGGGCATGCAGTGGGGCAGTCTCTGGGAACCTGGCACCCACTAGAGCAGATTTGTCTCTGTCCTGCCTCAGGGGATAGCCAGTAAATGCATTTCTCACAAGTGGAGTCCAGCCTTCCCCAGTCCTTCTGTTTGTCCCAGCTGTCCTCCAACCCACCAAGGGGGGCTTGTCTCCTCTCAACCTGCTCACTCCCCAGGGTGTGTGTCTGCCCATGTAATCTCCCTTTTACTCTGAATCTCCTCCCAGGGACACAGGTCCTGACCTGATCACTTTTCTTCCCTTCCTACCTGATTACGTGTGTATCTTTCTTACAACCTTGGTTTTACTGGAGTCTTTCTACCAGTTTCCAGTTAGTTTGAGTGAGAATTGTTCCACTATAGGTGTATTTTTGATGTGTTCATGGGGAGAGGTGAGCTCCAGGTTCTCTTACTCAGCCATCTTGATTTCCTTCTCCAGGCATTTTTCAGTTATTTGTTGGCAGCCAAACCTATTCTGTCTTACAGGTTTGCAACTATGCAGATTATTTTTTTCTTTCAAATACAAATTACTACTACCTTGTAAATGATTATTTATGTTACTTACTCCTTTTATCATGTTAACTTATTCAGTGCTCACTGATATTCTTGACCAACAGCCCTGACAAACTCATTATTTCAGTTCTTTTCAGTATACCTGAGTAATATATTTAGAAAATGACCTTAGGTGATATATATTTTGAGAACTTTATAGCAAATATTTTCCTTTTATCTCACATACTAATGATTATGGAATGGCATAAAATTTTAGGTATAATAAAAATTTTCCTCAAAGCTATTTAGATACTTTTTTTCCCCTTTGGATATTGTTATAGAACAAGTCAGAAAGCTCTCTCAATGGCCAAAGATCTATCTTTCCCAATGGCTAAGCTGAAAGAATTGGAGAAATGAAGTTAACGATAGGAATATTGGATTATAACCCATAGAATATAAAAAAAATCCATGGTTTTGCGCTGATGTAAATAAATAATTGACTAAATATAATTGGGGGATAAGGGACAGCTATCTTAAATATGAAATATGATTAAAAAATAGAGGTAGAATGAGGGAAATGGAAAATCTCATTAGAACTTTATAGTAATAATTATCAGGCAAGATCTACCAAAGGAATGTAAAATTAGGGAGCATAAGTGTGAGGAGAGATAGGATTCAAAGTATAGATTTTGATATAGTATAGATTTTGTATAGATTCAAAGTAGCTCCCTCAGGATATCTATTAATTACAAAAGGAAAAAGAGTAGTTTTATAGTAGAGAAGCCTGACAGACAGCACCTTAATGAAGTGATTAATGTTACCATCACTAGTAAAATGACATATTGACATTTTCTGGCCCCTGCTATGAACTGGAGAAAAAATATCACTTTTGTGTTACCTTTCCAAAAATGCGTAACTTCAGTCTAATAATGAAAAACTTTCAAACGAGTCCTCAGATTGAGAGATATTCCTCAGAATAACTGAGCAAACCCTCAGTTGTCAGGATTGTGAAAGACAAGGAAAGACCAAGGAATTGTCACAGATTGGACGAGACTAAGGAGACAACTAAATTTAATGTGGGATCTAGTAATATGTCCTAAAAGAGTATTAGTAGAAATACTCATGGAATCTGAATAAAATGTATAGTTGAGTTTTAAAATAGCAAAAAATAAACAAAAAGAAAAAGACCTTTTAAGTAAGCCAACAAAGAAATGAAACTGAAATAAAAAAATATTCAGAAATGAGTAACAATGAGGACAGAGCATTTTAAATATCTGGGAAGAGATCAAAATAATTAGAGGAAAAATTATAGCCATAAATGCCTTTGTTAGAAATAAATATTTATTTTTATAAAATGAAATAAGCATTTAAATCAAGAAATTAGGGATGGGAGAACAATAAAATAAATCCAAAATACTTATAAAGGTGGACTTTGTAAAGGTTAAATAGAAATTTTTAATTCTTTTAATTAAAAGAATAAAGTATAAAGTGATAACAAAATAGATTTGATCAATAAAACTGTTTTTAACAGTGACAAATTAGCTGAAAAATTGACAAGTCTACTACAAAAAACAAGGGAAATTATTGATAAACAACTAAGAAAAAATGTACTTATAATAAATACAGTGTACAACTTTAAAGCATTAAATTTAATAATCAGATGAAATGGACAGTTTTCTAGGAAGAGCTGACATAAGAATAAGTAGAATCAATTTTTAGTTTTAAAAAATCTAATTAGATCAATAAACTGAGAAGATATTTTTAAAGTAGTAGAAGACCTATTAAAAAGAAAGCACAAACTCATTTATGAGCAAAATCAAGATTACTTCCAGGATAAAAACCACATATTATATAAAGGAAATTCTCTTATCTAAGAGAGAATACACTGGAGTATATTTTTTAAAAAAAGGAATAGTGTGCTGTGCTTCAACGTGGAAATATCCTGTATCATAAAGATGTCAGTTTTTTCCAATCAACATTTACAGTGCAATTCTACTCATAATCTTTAAAGGATTTTCATGAAACTACCAAGAATATTTGAAAACCAATCTGGAAGGTCAAATACATAAAAATGGCAAAGAAAAACCCAAAGAGAGAAGAAAAGCTAGTTGCATACAAAAGATGAGGAATTAGAACGGCATCAGATTTCTCAGCAACACTAGAAAGTGAAATACAGTAAAATTCTGAAACAAATTAATTGTGCCAGTTTTCTACCATTTGTTCCTCCAGGTATTTCTCCACCGTAGTCTCTACCTCAGGAAACAAATCTGTATGCAAAACTTCATTGGGATCTCTCGGCCCCCTCCTTCAAGGTGTGTGTGTGGCCAATGCAAAGCCGAGCAAGAAATTCAAGGAAGGAGGAGAGTGAGGCAGCCTTGTATAGCTTTGACCTTCAACTAAAGATTGCTCCTCCTGAAAGCTGCATTCTTTACACATACTTTTCTTAAGAATTTCAATAACCACCCCCTCTTTGTTCCCTCGGGCCTAAAAGTGGTAATAGTTTGACTCTTAACTAGTCCAGGGTGCTGCGCTATTCAGGGTAAACGTTTTCTGTATTAACTCTTTGAATTATTCTAATATGATACTTATTTCCCTCTGCGACCCTGACTGGGGCAGTGTTAGATAATTAGAAATAAGAGATAATATAACAAAAGGAGACAATCAATTTAGGGGATGAAATACTTAATTGAGAATAGTTCTAAAATGAGAAAAGTGAAAATAAGGGAAGATATTAACTAACAATTTATTCAAGAAAACTTTCCCTAAGTGATAGACTTGACTTCTAAAAGTCTCCCAGATTACAGTAGCCTTCTACCTGTTTGCACAAATGGATAAAAATCTTGACTGATGGTGGGTGGATGGATGGATAGATAATGGGTAGCCCAAAAAGTTTGTTTGGGTTCTTCCATACAATGTTATGGAAAAACCCAAACGAACTTTTTGGCCAATATAGAGAGAGATGTCAATCCTAATACATTTGTTTTATATATATATATATAAAACAAACTATTAAAAACTTAACTAATTAAAGTAGTAGTACTGGTTCAAGAATTGATGTATAGTTCTATGTAATGAATAAATAGTTCAGAAACAGGTCTTTGTGAACATGAGGTTTTATTTTATTGCATAAGTGACATTTCGGTACAATTGAGAAATAAATTGTAACATCAAATAGCCATCCCTTTGGAGAGGGGAACAGAAAGAAATAAAATTCTGTAAACTAGAGAGTATTTAAAGAAAAATTACTTACATAATCTTAAAAAAGGCAAATTAGGACAGAAAAAAGGTGGTACACATAAATAGTAAGATGGTAGATTTAAATATGTATGCACATGTGTGTAGATGATTATTCACATGTAAATGAGTTAAATACTCCAATAGAAGACAAAGTTTGTTTGAATTCTTAAAACCCTATATATTGTTTTAAAAAATAAAATCTTAAATATGAGTAAATAGAAATTGAAATAAAAGTAAACAGTAAAGACATATGATGAAAATGCCAACCAATATAATACAGATATAAATGTACAAATATTAGAAAAAGTAGATTTAATAATTTTTAACTTTGTGTGTACCTGAAAAGAGCTGCAAATATATATACAGCAAAAGTTTACAGAACTGAAATCTATAATCATAGAGTGAAATGTCCACAGGCTTTCATAGTATTAAATGAAATATGGGGAAAAATTAAGTTTACAGGGGATTTGAACACAATGAACAAATTTGACCTTATTGACATATATAGAGCATTGTTTCCAACTTCTGCAGAATATACATTCTTTTAAGAGCACATATAGAATTTACTATAATTGGTCATATTCTGGACCATGAAACAATTCTCAACAGCTTTCTTGGGGCTGAAATCATAGTAAAATCCAAGGACTTAACACAGTGTGACTAAATTATACATAATAACAAGATCTACAAATGTTTGGAAATTAAAGAATTAACTTCTAGATAATACAATGGAATAACATGTTCGGATCTTACATCAACCTAAAAAAAATGCACATCAAATTAAACCAATGGAAGAAGATGAGAAAAAATTATTAAGAATAGAAATTAATGAAATAGAGATAAAATGGTCGAAAGAGAGAATCAATAAACTAAAAGTTGGTTCCTTGAAAAATGATATAATAAAATGGTTAACCTCCTGGTAAGTCTAATCAAAAAAAGACCTGTTACAAATATATCAAAAATGAGAAAAAAGATAACATTACACATCACACAGAAAATAAAAGAAAGATATTATAAACAATTTTATGAACACAATTTTAAAAATTTAGAGGAAATGAACATATGTCTGATAGAATAAAACCTGCTAAAACTGACATAATAAGAAAGAGAATATCTGAATATTACTATTATCTGCTAAAGAAATTGAATCTGTAATTTAAAACCTTCCTACAAATAAAATTCCAAACTTAGATAGCTTGGCCAGTTTAGAAAAACAATCATATATTTATAAACTCTTTCTGAAAATAAAAAAATTGAGATGAATTTCTGAGTCATTTCATAAGGCCAGCATAATATTGATATAAAACCTGATAAAAACATTGCAAGAAAGGATATCATAATCCACCTCAAACACAAAAACATAAAAAAATTCTAAACAAAATATTTGAGGATTCCAGTGAAATGTATCTTTTAAAGTTTGGAGGGATACTAAATTATGACAAAGTTGGATTGATTCCATGAATGCAAGGTTGATTTAATGTTTGAAAATTAATATAAGGGATGGCACATTAATAGCGCAAAGGAAAAAGTAATAATAATTTTAAAAGATTCAAAAGAAGCACTCAAGCAAAAAATCATCAATTTACACTTTAAAAAATAGAAAACTAAGAGTAAAAGGAAACTTCTCCATCTAATACTGAGTATCTTTCAGCAAATATCTTATTTAATGAAATGATATTGAAAATTTATCCCCTAAATTCAGGCAGGAGAAAGGAGATGCCCATTGTTATCATTCATATTCCACATGTACTGCATAAACTTGCTAGTGAAATAAGGCAAGAAAATAAGTAAAAGATACACTGACTGGAAAGGAATGAATAAGACTACTCATTCATAAACCTGATTATACACATTGAAATGTCCCCAAAGAATCTATAGATAAACAAGTAGAATTAATAAATTATTTTATCAAAGATACAACTTGGCTTGTGGATACATGGTATGTTCATTTTGTGATCATTTATTGAACTGTATACTTAATGACTTATTCAATTTTTTTTTGTCTATATGTTATACTTCAGTAAAAATTGTTAACAGAAAATGCAGAGAAGTATGGCTATAATCTTGGAATAAAGACCTTCCTAAGGAATTTGTAAATTGCATAAAGAAAGATAATTTTGCTTCACAAATCAGAAATCTTCTAAAGTATAAAAAATAATGAAAGACAAGTGGTACATTGGGAAAATATTTGCCAAAATAAATTAAAACATAGCATAGCTATCCAGATTACAGAACAAAAAATTTCCTCAAAACAAATTTTAAAAAGAAAAGTCAGAGAAGTACCTAAATATTCCAAAAGCCCATGATCAAGCATCTCACAGGAGAAGTAACTGACTAAAAAACATATGAAAATAATTTCAACTTCAGTAATACTTAGGAAAATGCAAAGTAAAGAAAATATATAAGATTTAAAAAATGATTACCAATATCAAATGTTGGCTAATATGTGGGGAATAGATGTAAGTGTGTACAGCCCTTTTGGAAGGCCAATACAATAATGCCTATCCACGATAAAAATGAGTATTGTCTTTGACCCAGCAGTTACATTCCAGTGTGCTTACTTGTAAAATTATACATGTGCTCACAATTAGTCATTTGCATGGACTTTCACTAATAGGAAAAAATGGAAATAATCTAAATTCATCAATTCATGAATAGTAATACAAACTCTGGTATATCTGTATTGTATAGCTCCAAGAATAGGGTAGATGTTAATGTGTAGTGATATAAAAAGATCCTTAGTCATATTAGGAAGTAAAAATAGTAAATTACAGAGTAATATGTCTAGTTGGATTCTATTTCTCTATTAAAGAAAATAAGTTATCAGTATATTTAAGATTGTACGTGCATTTATGTGTTTGTTTTGTTTTTGTAAAATAAAGGAAAAAGTCTAGAGAAATATACAACAAAACAACTGCAGGGTCAGTTCTGGGGAAGGAATTAAGAGGATAAAAGAATTCAGGACATTTGCTTTTTTTTCCTATTGCTGGAATTTGTTTTAATTTTTTACATAAAGAATCTATTCTTGCATTACTTGAATAATTAAAAGGGAGGAAGAAAACAATGAAAAGCTCAGTACAAATGTGACATGGTTTTTATTGTAATGTCATGTTTTATAATATTGCTTTTTGGTGGTATATTGAAGGGGTTAGCATTTGCACAAGTACTTAGTCATACAATAATACAAGAGATTCAGAGGTGATAAGTAACATTCCCACTTGTAGTGACTGCAAGGGAAAGTCCTAATGAAATTACACAGGAAATGCCAAGAGAGACATCCAGGTGTAGACAGAACACTAGTAGTGAATATAGACAAAATCAACATTTCCATGGTCCTTACTGTATGTTTCTTGGTTTCCTCTAACTTTTCTTCTGTCTTTTAGGGAGACATTAAAAGATGGAAGTGGTCTCTTGCTACAAAGAGACTACTTTAAAAAGTATGCTTAGAATGCTAAGTACGGATTTTGATGAGTATCTAAAGAATTCTCAAAGCCAAGGCACATTTGTCTGAACATACAGTATATATATTTTAATTACATTAAGTGAGATTTCTAAGCATCTGACATCAGTTTACTAGTAAACATTTAATTAAGTATTTGAACATACAGTGTTAAATAAAATGTTTTAAAGAAGCCATTAGGACTCTGCAGTTCTAACTGCAGTCATAACAGATGCGTGCAAGAGCAGTAGAATCTCTTCCTGTAATCAGGGACAATAGAGCCCATTTGCTCTGTGTTCTCCCTTTATTCGCTTGATTCCTTGACTGTTGTCTGGTTTTTCTTACCACCTCTTCCTCAGTGATGTTGCATTATTCATCAGACCCTGTGTTTGAGAAGAGTTGCATCTTGTAATCAGAGCAGTGGGTCCTAAGTTTTTCACTCAGAGACCATTGTGCATATATACATTTAAAAATCATTTGTTCCCCTAGTAAAAGTAAAAAGTGAGTCTCATTAAATTTTTTCACTTGGGGCATTGTCTGTAACTGGAAGTTACAAGAGTGACTTTTATCTGGTGATTAAATATGAATCAAGCATTGCAGCTTTAGCAGATTCCATGTAAACACTGCAGACAGAAACTCTTTTATCCTGTGCTGTACTGTTTTTAAGAGGGGGTGTATGAGGTTAGATACATGGGAACAGGCCTCCCAAGTGCAGGCTATTTACATACAGCTGTGATGACCTCTCTCAGGACAAAGCTGCAAAGCGGGTATCTGTAACCTCTCATATCAGACACCCTATTACATTCCAGCACCCTTGAGGGCCTACAGTCCTACTATTTCCCAGTCCATACAATGTCACTTGGGACTTTCCAGTGTGGTCCTCCTGAGAGCCCAGGCCTCCAAAACAGCCATCATTATGCAGACTTTCCAGATCCCGCTCTCCTTATTGAATATCAAAATTTACTATTGCTCATTTCTTTTCCCTTAAGATATACTTATGTGACTACAGTTCAGCTGGGGATGGGTGAAAAACAAATTTTGGTCTTAGTAGCTGATAAATGACTTAACCAGGTCTCCCTTTCAAATAACACTGGTATTTGAAAAGTAATTTTTTAACATCGTTAGACAGCATGAAATATTGCATGTAAGCATCTAGCACAGAATCCCCAGTGCCTGCTTTTGTTGATGACTATAGAAAATGCTGGCTGGTCTGGACACATTTGCCCCAAATTCCAACTATGCATGAAAACTTCAGAATATTTTTTTTTTTTTTTTTTTTTTTTTTTTTGCCGTACGTGGGCCTCTCACTGTTGTGGCCTCTCCCGTTGCGGAGTGCAAGCTCAGCGGCCATGGCTCACGGGCCCAGCCACTCCGCGGCACGTGGGATCTTCCCGGATGGGACACAAACCCGTGTCCCCTGCATCGGCAGGCAGACTCTCAACCACTGCGCCACCAGGGAAGCCCCAGAATATTTTTAAAATCCAATTTTTTTTTCTCTTAGGAGCAGGAAGAAAACACTCCTTGAAAGTGTGTTAGCAAAGGGAGGTGAGGGTAGGGAGAACCTTAATTTGGATCCTTTTTTAGTTGAAATGCAACCTTTAAGAAACTTTTGACAACCATAGACCAGAACTTTATCTAAATTGCTTCCCTATCTATCAGCTGTTTTTGGAAGAAAAACCCATCCCTGCAACCACTTCTTAGAACTGTCTTGATTTTTTCATGTGGTGAAAAATTTAGCATGTGGTGTCTGGCAAATAAGGTGGCTATCGTTATTGTTGTTCTGCTGTCATAAAGAGCACAGGGGCAGCAGGTTGGGGGAGGGTCTCATTTTGAGATTTGGCTTCTTTATCTGAAGTGCTTATTGGCTCTGTGGTTTGTATTTGTTCTCTAAATGTTGGCTCATTGTCTAGTTATCAGTACATTCTGGCCCTATATCCTCGACAAGAGCAAAGTATAATCCAGATTCTAGAAGGGCTTAAATATTGTTTTCCTCTAATGGTAATGACAGTGATGGTTAATATTCATTGGTATCATATGATGTGCTAAGGGCTACATTAAGCCCTTTCTGTAGATTATCCTGTTTAATCCTTACAACAATTCCATGAGGAAGTTATTATTATTACAGTTTTATAGATAGAGAATCCACAGGTCAGAGAAGTTAACTAATTTGTCAAAGGTCATATGCTAGTAAGTAACAGAATTAGAATCAAAACTCCAGGTCTACATTATTAAGATACTCTGCTTCAATCATTCCTTGAGTGGTCTCTTCCTCCCACTCCACACATTGCCTGCCCTAGCTTGTTGCTAAGTTATGTCTGGCAGAAGATATCTCTTCCACCCATGAAATGGAAAACCACTGCCTTTGCAGCTTACCTCCTTTTACAATAAGGGCTGCTTCCTCATCTTCCTTTTCAAAAATCATTAACCACAATTAGGGTGTTTTAAAGGGGCAGAACAAAAACATTCATTCAACAAATGAGCTTCTACCAAGTGCCAGCCACTGTTCTAGGTAATGCGGATATAGCAAAACAAACAAAATATCTGGCTTCATGGTGCCTATAGACCAGGGTGGGAAGACAGGAGATAAGCAAGTCAATGATCAAGATAACTGTTGTAGTGATACATGCTTCAAGAAAAATAAAACAGAATGATAAAAGCAAGTGACTTACAGAAGTCTACTCTACTTCAGATTGCAGCAAATGGCTGGCAGCAACACCAGGGACCAACAGTAAGGGTCTTGTTGACTGGATTTTGCTTTATCCACACATTGGAGCACTAATTAGCTGCAAAAGTAACAAGCGGGGGGGGGGGGGGGCGTCTCTGAATACTGATACGGAATGATTGCCAGAGTAGTTTATTCTTTAATATTACTACCTTCTGCATAAGAAAGGGGAAATATGACTCTCTCTGTATATATACATATGTTGATATGTGTGTATACAAAGATATACATGTATAAACGAAAACATATATTTGCTTATATTTTTTAAAAGACACAGTGGTTGAATAAAACAAAACTAATGAAAAAGGTAACTCCTAGGAGAGAAGGGACAAGAGCAGAATGGAAAGAAATGGGAGTGAGATTTTTGTGAATGTGTGTGCCTTGGTACATGATTTTGACTGTAGAAGATAAATGTTTTCCAAAATTTGAAGAAAGTTATTGATTCCAAAAATAGTGAAGAAGATTGAAAACAAGATTCAATGAGATTTTTAATAAAAATTAAATACTAAGTAGATGCCATCTATACTGTTTCCATACTGGTTCTTGAATCCACAAGCATATTCCTGCCTTAGGGCCTTTGCATTGAACACACTCTGTTTGGAGCGATCTTCTCCTGTATCCCATAGCTTATTCCCTTACTCTATCAGGTATCTGATGGTATTTCCTGAGTCATCTGTGTAAAGATGACTTCACTCTTTTACAGCATTTATTACCATTTGGCAAGCCATGTGATATGGGAAAAGGGTGGCTGAAACACTGCAAGAAGCTGTTAATATTCAACAACAGCTGTATTCTTCTGTTCTTTCCAGGCGTAGAGCTACATTATGTTTTCCAGCCTCCTTTGCAATTAGGTATATGTGGCCAGTCATGTGGGTAGACTAAGTTCTGGCCAATTGAATATGGGTAGAAATGATGTTCAAACAATTGCAGACCTGGCCCATACAATTACTTTACCCAATCCTCCATCCTTTTGCTGTTTTCCCATGTAACACTGAATGGAGGAGACTTCAAAGACATAGATATGGGTAGAGTTTCAAGAGCAAAGGATCTTGAACCTGAAGACCTAGGAGCAGGGGCCCACTACTACCATATTTTTCCCTGGAACATGAGCATGACATAAAACTTAATTTTGTTAAGCCCCATATCTGTCAAAGTCTAAACAGTAAAACAGAAATAACAACTTCATTTACAGCAAAAGAAAATTAACTCAGGGAATTAGTTGACATAGATGATGGCTGAGATGAGAGCCAAATGAGACAGAGATAAACCAGAGGTTAGTATCAGCAGGAACCTCTGCCATGCTAGCCAAGAGATCCCAGGGCCTGGCAGAAGCCTGGACCATGTAAAGGGTACTCTGCGGGAGGTATAGCCACTGTATCTTGGAAGAGTTACCAGGGGAAGGAAATATCCTAGACTCTCCTTTCCCTGACCTCCAGTCTCTTGGCAATGCCTTCCATTAGCTGGATTGAACTGGAAGTGAGATGAGAATGGAACCCGTGAAGAGCAACCTGTAGGGATCAGCTCACCTACAATCAAAGCAGAGTAGGAAGAGGGTAAGGCTCAGGCCGTTACTAATATTGAATTTCTCGGTTTCTTTAGGTCTTGGTGAATATGCTAGCTTCTATTTCCGGTATAACAAAAAGCTTCCGGAGGGTTGGAGGGTTGTGAGCAGAATAATGCCATGATCTGACTTAAAATATAATAACATTACTCTGGCAGCAATGGAGAATATACTATAAACCGTGTAGGAGAAGGAGCGTGGAACGGTAGGCTATACTGAAGAAATCTAGGCAGAAGATGCAGATTGCTTGGACTAGGGTGGAAATGGTAGAGGGAATGAGAAGTGGTTGGATATTTGGAAGCTTGAGCTAACAGGGTTTTTGAAAGATTGAATATGAGGTGTGAGGGAAAGAGAGGAGCCAATGAGGCTTCAAGATTTTTGGTCTGAACCACTAGGTGAAAGATAGTACAAGTTACTAGACTGGGAAACCCTTAGGTTTAGAGTTTAGAGGAAGGAATGAGGAGTTACTAGATTTTTGAGATGCTTATAGGAATACCAGGGTTCATTGGGTGCCTTAGACAGTTACTCACCTACTACACTTCCAGTAGTGGGGAGTCTCCACTAGGAAGTACAGGAAGATCTCATTTAATTGACAGTATCTACTTCGATCATCACCATCCTTCTAAGAGGTAACAGAAAAAGCCCTATCTATAGTAGCTAGAGATACCTTTTCATAGAATCATCATTTCACAGTGTTACCATGTCACAATAATAACATCAAGCTAAATTTGAGTTCCTTTGGTGGATAGATTAGTGTTACCATTTTTCTTCATGAAAAATTGTAATGAGATCTGAGCCTTGGAATGGAAGGGAAGAATTTGAGGAGAGAAGGAAGAAAATCAGGTTTTAGACCAAAGTGGAACTGAGTCGTAAAATTCAAATACTCAGAGTAATGATTTGAATTAGTTCCCTAAGAACTGAAACTAATCAATATCTGTTCTATAATTATAATCTCACCTAAAATACTAAAATTAAGATATATAATTTATAAGACTCACCTATGAAATATTTTTAAATTATTATTAATAATAATGATGACCTGAGAATGATGAGATTTATTATACCATATTTTTAAAAAGTATTCTCACATCTTTTACTTTGGATTGCCCTTAGAATAGCTTCTTATGTAAGCATGGCTGGAATTAGTAATAAGAAATGGATTTCAGTTTGTTACCACCCTAGTCTCCTTTTTGAGGGTGTTCAAATTAGTGTTTCAGATAAGTAATGATGTCTTGAAATGGACACAATACTCCTGATGAGGTCTAAGTAAGGCACTATGGTTTCTTTGATCTGGATGCATGACTAGACAATGGCAGTATAACATGGTGATTTTAACTAGGTACTCCGCTTCTATCATTCCTTGGGTGATGTGTTATTTCTTTGCTTTTCTGTTTTCTTGTCTAAAAAAGTCATATTCTAGGAGGCACTGCATCTTAGCAATTGGGTTATAACTCTCTTCACTTGCCTATCTCTTTCTCTGTGTACTTTCCCAAAGTAAAATGGGAATCTGATAACTCAGAGCAGAAGTCTATAAAAACTGAGTTGCCAAATGAATGCAATAATCCATGATGAAAGCCATCATTATCTACCCCTGGGGCAAAAAATCAGGTAGGTGAGAAGTCATTTTTTTGCTGGTTGTGGGTTGAGGGGGTCCTGTAACTATATTCTTGTGTATTACCCGTAGCTTTCCCTAGGGTGAATTATTGATAACTTTTTTGGTAAATTCTCCTTAGATTGATTAAAGTTTATAAATGAAGCAAATATTCACAAAACATTACAGCTATTGTGGGGGTAGGACATGGATAGATTAAGTCAGAAGGGGGGAAACAGCTGTTTCTTTAGTAACAACGTATATGAGATACTGGCTTCATTAATTTTACTGCCTTTGTAAACTTAATTAACAAACATCTGTATCCTGTTACCTATTCCCCGAGGTTCTGACATTTTCCACATATTCAAATACATTCACTTTTATTGATTGAACATTTCCCAAGCAGCTATTTTGACAAAGTTACCAATTGGTGATGTGTCAGGGGTAGAACTGTACTTTTTTTTTTTTTTTTTTTAGAACTGTACTTTTTGAGACTTTAATTGGTCAGAATATCAGCACAATTTTTGACCACTAATCATGGGATATGGGAGAAAAACTGGGTACATCACATTTTTCTTTCTTTCTGTCCAATTCCACAGATGTCAGCAAAAAATTCAAGATGACTTCCATGTCTGTAGTGCACAGATAACTAAGTTTCAGATCAATTCAGTTTCAGTTTTAAAAATAACCAGTGATTCACTATGCAGATCTTAGATGTATTTTTATCCTCCCAGGCATGTGCCTTTGTCCCTTTGGTGCCCCTTCAAAAACTACCCAGGGCTTGATCTCCTCAATAATGGCAGATTTATTGCTGTGATTACAAGGAATGGGGAAATCTGTCTTCTTCTCTTTCATATGAATGTGAGGGCCTAGAAGTGGATTTTGATGGAGGTGGACAAAATTATTTTACCTCCTAAAGACCTCTGGTGAGTGAGTTTGTGGGCAAAAGATACTAACTGTGTCTAAAAGCCCTCTGAACTATGCCCATTTCTCTTAAAGTTATTTCAAAGGACATCCCTGGCAACCAACTGATCGCTCAGCCTGCATTATCAATGGCCTTTGTAGGTGCCACAATTTAAATTGGCTCCCTGGCTTCTTGGGATGATAGTTAATATTTTCGAGGGCTATATCTCAGTGCCAATGGAATACAGTTTGGAAACGGAAAATTACAGGCATATAGGTAAAAAAAAATTATTCATTTTTATGGAAGAAAATGTGTTCTTTTAATATGCTGCGATTATTTTTAGATGTTAAGATGAGAGCATGACTCACCACCCTTCCATTTCATCCACCACTTGTGCCGGCCCCCACTCATCTTTCCTGACACATTGTGCTGATGAAGGGAGTGACAGCCTGTTCTCCACAGTGTGGTCATCACTGCATGTTGCAGCTGCTTTGGGAAAATATGGGGTGCTCTACATCTTGAATACAGATTCCCAGACTGAACATTAGTATTCTGTGGGTCAGTCCACTCTGTGACCTCAAGTGTATACCATCGCATAGGGCATTCACTGGGAACGCTTCTTCCTAGCGTTTTTTTTTTTTTTTTTCTTCGCCACACCTCGTGGCTTGCAGGATCTTAGTTCCCCGACCATGAGGGCCACGGCAGTGAAAGTGCCGAATCCTAACCATTGGACCGCCAGGGAAGTCCTCTACTGGTGGAGGATAATGTTTCACAATCTTAGAGATCTAGGTTCAAATCTGGCCCTCACCTCTTAGAAGTTACTGATTCTAGGTGGGGTTTGTAACCACACTGAACATCTTTTCTGGAGGGCAATGAATAATACCAACTCAGTGGGGTTATTTGAAATATTAAATGAGATCATGATTACAAAGAATTTAGCACAGTGCTTTGCACAGAGTATGCAAGCCATCACTCTTATAATACTGAGAATCACTGTTGCAATCATGATGATTTCAACTGTAGCCCCTCCCATTTTCTCACCTGCAAAACTAAAATATGCTTATAGCATGCACTAGAATATCACGAGGCTAAATTTCTACATCCTCATATGAGCATGGTGTGCTTTTGGAGAAGGAACCTTAGAAAAGCCAACTCGTTATTGCTGTTACTGATATTTAAATCCAGGGGCTATTTGATTTGTGGTATTAAAAATTTCCTTTGCTGTTTATTTTTCTTATGCTTAAGAGACAATTGTTTATTTGCAGTCAGTTTTATCAAGCCTGAGGCATGATTCATGTCCTGTCCCATCCTTGGCCAAGATGCCTGTCCACCTGCTCCCCACACTCCCCAGTTCTGTTTCTTTGCTGGCCCACTGCTCATATTTTCTGAATTACCCTTTGTGCCAGTCTTTCTATTGCTCCTCTGCCCACCTTGCTTCTTCCAAAAGTAGTCTGTCCTTAGAATAATTTCACCGACTGACCAGAAGGAATATAATCACTGTAAAACACTCTTTAAAAAAAAAAAAAGAAAGAACAGAAGATTGTTCAAAATATTGTATACATCATTATCCTCATGTGAAACTCCTCCCCAGGGTCCTTGATTTTCATTGCTTGTAAGACTGGTGGTTAGACAGGTGTTAGAATTTCTTTATCAAGCCAGCAAAGGGACAAACAATTATTGTAGTAAGATTATATCAAATTATTATATTCAGAAGGATTTACGCTACAATGTATAGTTCTCCTTCCTTAGACATCATGCTTCATCATATAAACTTAAATGTCATAAAATTATAGGGGACGTTTCAGAAAAAAACATGCCCATAGTGATTTGTCTGGTGATCCCTTCTTTTCTCACCTCCTTTTCTCTCTTGGCAAAGAGAAAGAGAGAGAAAAAAGATTCTTAAAACTAGCAACATATTGAAAATGAAACTGGCAAACTGCCCTCCTTCTAAGGGGAGGGTGAAAATACCAGTTGACTGTTAGTGATTCAGAAATGAAATTTTGGTATATTTAAGACCATTTTAGAAGGAGGGATGGAAAATGTGAAGCTAAGAAGAAAAAAAAAATTTAGGAAAAAGATTATTCTGGTTTCTACATTGGTATGGATATCTGTGTGGTAAAATGAAGGAGAGAAATGACCAAATATAGCTTTCCCACTACTGCTTCTGGCACCCCAGATCCAATCCCTTCCTTAAACAATGCCTTCAAAAGTGAGTCTATTTTACTTCTAGATGACGCCTAGATTAGACACCCAAAACTTCTAGAAGTCCTAAATGGTAGAAAACGTGGTAGTGCCCACTGTCCAAGACCTGTCACATAGAATCCGAATTAGGTGTAATACTAAACCTTAAAACACAAATATTAACTTAGCTTCCTTTTAGAATGAACTTTTCTCATTGTGTTTATCTTAATAATATGCTATGTATAGACTTAGTGTGAAAAACCTGCATTGCCTTAAAGTTTAACAGATAAGGAATGACAGGTTGTAAATAGTTGAAGTACTCAGTTTTAGGGTAGTCCTCTAGCTTTTTATTGATAAGCTTGGGGTAAGTTCCCTAAGCCTCAGGTTTTTATAAGGGACATGTAGATAATAGTACATACAGCATAGAGTTTTCGAGAGAATTAACTGACATAATGCTCAATAAATGTCACTGTTATTATCCAAATTATTTGAGTTCTCACTTCTTAATCAGGTAATCATGAGCAATGGGGCCAAATACCTGAGCCACCAATACTTCTCCTGTAAAAAGAGAAAATGAATATCAGCAAAATGGGAGTCATGAAAGAGTGATATTGTGGAGAGGTGGAGAGAAATCATATATGATTAAAAAAAAATAGTCTGGCACATAATAGACATGCAATAAATCTTGATTCTCTTTTACCGGCCTACCTTACCAGTACCAGTGCTGACCAGTGGCTTTATTTATTTATTTGTCCGGAAGTGTAGTACAAATTGTGTGAGAGTTGCTAAGGAGAGGGGATGGAGAGAAGGTCACAGGAATCAGGAAATTCTTTTCTTCATTTTGCTTCAAGTTACCTTGATGATCCGGAGCTACTTTACCAAAGAGAGATTAGAGAAAATCATCATGGGTATAGCTTGGGCTCTTACTCTGTTTCACTGGGATTTTACAGAATTTTAAGTAGAGAAATAGTTTCATAATAGTATAGAACATTAAACCTGGAATTGGTTAGCAAAATAGGAAGATCTGAAAAGGACAATTTTCTTCTCGAGTTGAAATTAAACACCTACACCGTCAGCAGTGGCACCAGGGGGTAGACTTCAGGAAATTTGAACATTTAATTGAAATAAAAGTTTGCCAGAACAAATGGATTGTCTTAATTCTTTTCTTACTTTCTTGATAGTTGTTTGGTTTTATATTGATTACTAGTAGCTTTGCTGTGTTATTTATAGGAATTTACTAAAATTAGAAAAATTTTAAGGTCTAATAAATATTTTTTAAAGTGCTCAACTAAATATCTAATATTCATAATAGGACATTCACAATAAAATCTAGCCATATTTTGATGAAAGCCCCACGTGCTTGTTGTGACTGTACTAAATATATTGTTATAAAGGCAAATCTCAACTATTGTATCGTCAAAATGTTTTCTATAATTAACTTTTATAGCAAACTTACCACTTGCCAGGTTCCATTCTAAAAACTCTGTGTTTACAACATAACATATATTAACTTCTTTAATACTTAGTAAAACTTGTCTAGTAGGTAGTATTAATTTCTTTACTTTATACATGGGAAAATTAAGGCACATAATGATTTTTTAACTCTTTCAAACTTCTGGAGCCAAGATACAAATCCAGTGCCTATTTGTAATTATTTTGTTGTATTTCCTCCCTGTAAAACAGACATGGAAAAAAAAAGTTCATTTCTCCAACCCCATTTGGAATTCAGAGCCAAAATATATTTCTTAATTTGTGGGGGGAAAGCCATTGGGATCTCTCAATTCAAATCATAATTGTTCAAGAAATAAAGAAATAGACAAAATATTTGAAAATAGTTTTAAAACTGGGCATGAAGGGATGAAGGACAGTGAACCCTGAAAGAAGGAAAATAAATAAAGTGAGCCGAACAAATTCCCCAGATTACTAATTTAAGAGAGTATCAAAGCCCTCATACATGGAGGAGAAAACTATATGAAGCCTAAGTTAAGGAGTTAGGGAGACAGAGTTGTGAATCCAGGCAGACAAAGGCAGCTATAGTACAGGATAGATGACCAGAGAGAACACGTGGAAAGAGGATTCCAGAGATCTGTAGAGGGTTTCCCTCAAGTATTCAGTTGCACATGCATGTGGGAAAATGCTTCAAGACTAGGGAAATGACTACCAAAGAGGATTAGGAGTAGCAATGTCTGGCATTCACACGGGACCAGGAATAGTGCCTATTTGCATCAGGCAGATTGAAAAATCTCATGATTCACAGAGAACTGGGCAGATCTTGCCTCACTAGTGGGGAATAATTATTTCTAGGATGAGTATTTTTCCAGAAGGAACTAACAATCATTAAGCAAGACATGAAGGAATCAAACTATTTCTAAGTAATTGCATCCCAGAACAAAGTTCAATAATATTTATAAGAATATAATAATACTCAGCATGCAGTAAAGTAAAATTTGTAACGTCTGGCATTCAAAGATTACCTGATATATAAGAAAATATTACCCACAGTGAGGAGAAAAACAGCCAGTTGAAACCATTCCAGATCTAAGCCATATGTTAGAATTAACAGGTTAGGACTTTAAAAACAGTTATTATAGATATATTCTGTAGGTTTAAAAAGTTAAATAGAGCTATAGAAGATATAAAAAAGACCCAAGTCAAACTTGGTGAGATGAGAACAATGTGTGGGATGAAATATACACAATATATGAGTGGATGTGATTAACAGCATATTAGTGTAGAAGAAAAAAATGAGTGAATCTGAAGACATAACAAAACTGAAGAGAACATTACGGAGCTGTGGGATAACTTCAAATGACCTAATGTATATTTGGAATCCCTAAAGGAGTGAGAGGGAGAAAAATATTTGGAAAAGTTGGTCTAGAAAATTTTTCCAAATTTGATGAAAATTATAAACTTACAGTACCAAGAAGCTTAATAATCCCCAGGCACAAAAAACACCGAGAAAGCTACACCAAGGTACACAATACTAAATTACTCAAAATCAGTGATAAAGAGAAAATCTTTAAAGCAAATAGAAAAAACTAGTAAATACAAAATATCAAAAATAAGTATGATGGCAGATTTCTCATCAAAAACAATGCAATCAGGAAGACAGTGAGCAGGGGCTTCCCTGGTGGCGTAGTGGTTGAGAGTCCGCCTGCCAATGCAGGCGACGCGGGTTCGTGCCCCGATCCGCGAGGATCCCACATGCCACGGAGAGGCTGGGCCCGTGAGCCGTGGCCCCTGGGCCTGCGTGTCCGGAGCCTGTGCTCCGCAGCGAGAGAGGCCACAGCGGTGAGGGGCCCGCGTACCGCAAAAAAAAAAAAAAAAGAAAAGAAGACAGTGAGCAACCTCTTTAATGTACTGAGGGAAAAAGATGTTAAACATGAATTTTGTATCCAATAAAAATATTTTTTCATACGTGAAAATGAAATAAAAACTTTTGTAGACAAAGCTGAAAGAATTCATTGCCAGAAGACCTGCACTACAGGAAATGTTAAAGAAAGTTCTTTAGTCAGACGGATAAGTAAGCAAGACAGAAATATGAATCTATACAAAGTATGAATAGCACTAAAAGTGGCAACCACATGAATTCTGTTCCTAGAACACTCCTCAATAATCTTCTTGCATGCAAATCTCAGAATATCACATTATACAATGACCTGCATCAATAATGGGGAAAATGGTAGTAATTAAATCCTAATGCTTTAAAATATCAAACCCAATCTAACTATTGACAAAATATTTTTTAAAAAAATTAAAACTAATGGCAAATTCATTAATTGGGTAATATTTACTATCTCTTCTGAAGTATGCTGTTTGTTTATTTGAAGTTTCTCTAAGAAAGAGACTGTATGTACTTGAATTTCACAAATGTGTGATAATTACACAAGTATGATACTTTCTTAACAAAAACCAAGTTCAGGTTCCTTTCAGATATTGACTTTTCTTAGCAAGGCACAGAGTCTTTGTAGAAAAATTTATTCTTTACATTAGGAAAAAAACTGAAGACTAATTCATGAAATCACTAATAAATCTTGTTTCCTATTTCTAGACTTCCTACATTTGACCTAAGTCATATATATATGTGTGCGTGTGTGTGTATATATATATATATATATATATATATACGTGTGTGTGTGTGTGTGTGTATATAGATCTTCCATTATAAAATCACTCAAAGTAATATTTTAATTAATAAAGTTGTCATATTAACAAATGCACTTGGGGAGGTGTATAAACATTTATAATACATGGAAAGATCCTGGAAGAAGGCATTCCAAATTGATAACAGAAGTCCCTTTAAGAGAAGGTACTGTCTGGAACTGGGGATTGGAGACTGAAGATGAGGGGCAAAGAAGAATTATCAATTATCTACATTCTGTGTGTTAGCGTTCATTTAAACCACAATGTATTGTCTCATAACAAAAAAAAAAGTCACGACAAGTTGGCAATGTTAAATCAATATATCTATAGAAAGATATAGATATATATAATATATGTTATTACATTTATATATTATATATAATTATAACATATAAACATATATCCCATAAGTTATATCTGCTTGTTATGTATACACATTATATATACATATATACATAGTTATACATATATGCACGTACACATATATGTATATGTGTATTTGTAGTCATATATAAAACTTACGAGGCCATAAGCACAGACATTTTTGGGGAGAATACACAAGACGCCATTAATAGTTGTACATCTGGGGAGGGAGCTTGTAGGTCTAGGTACGAGACTTCTATTCTTTGTTCAGTACCTTTTGTACTATTTGAGTTCTCTTGAGCACTTGATGTGTGGTTAGTCCAAATTGAGATGTGTTGAAAATGTAATATGTACACTGGGTTTTGAATACTCAGTATGAAAAAATAAAGGAAGGTAAAAATCTTACGAATAATATCAATATTATAATGATTATATGTTGAAATTATAATATTGTAGGTATATTAACTAAGTAAAATCTACTTATTAAAATTAAAAAATCGTAACTGTCACCTGCGTTGGGTGTACATTCAGAATGAATACTTTGTATAAGAGATAGTATTTCAGTATTCCTACATAGCAATATTTCTTAGAACATGCCTTAAAAGTGTCTTGATGTGTGTTATTTTCTTCACTTTAAAGATGACAAGATAGAGGCAGAAAAGGTTTAGGAGAATTTTAAAAATTTCATAATGAATGAAATTTAACTTTATGAGTTAATTTTTTTCTGTTGGCAAGATATATGAGCAATTACATTTTCTTAGAAATATAGATGAAACAGAAATATTAAACATTTAATCAGTTCATTACTCTAGCATTTAAAGGAAGGTTTCTAATGTCATTTCTACAGAGAGGTCTTTCTTTATCCCAAACTAGGTTAGGTGACACTGGTATGTGCTTAAAGAAGTCTGGAGATCTCATAATTCTTGCTATAATTTCAGTGAATTATTTTTCTCTTATTAAACTAAGCACCAAAAAAAACCCCACTAAGCACCAAGAGAGCAATGTCTTTCTATCTTGTCTACCATTTTACATCTAGTCATTAGGGTAGGAAACTAGCTGATACTCAGCAACCATTTAACGAATGAATGAAGCAAGCAAGCAAGCAATCCTGGAAATTAGGAATTCTTTATTTTAAAAAATATAATAGATCTCTTTGCAATGCTCCATTGCATTAATTACTCATTTATTTATTTCACAAATAATTTATTGATATACCTTCATAGAATTGTGCTAGGAAACATACTCAGTGCTCATGGACTTGTGTACTTGAGTAAAACCTAAATCTGCTTCATAGGTTTTTTTCATTGTTTACAGGGGTAGAAAATAATTGCACTTTCCTCATCTCACACCTGGAGTTAATGCTAACTTCTTTTATTAGTAAACACTTAACATTTACATTTCAGAAGCTTTCAAATTCTCTTCTTGTCACAGTGTCATGCTGGCATTAGCAGAAGTATTGGATGCTGTTGCATATTTCACCCTCTTTTGTGGGTGGTATGACATTAAAGATGACATAGTACTCATCATGCAGATGAAGAAATAAGTATTTTGTAACTCTAAAGAGTGAAGATTGATAGATATGTAATTTCTCAGTGTGCCAAGAAGGACATTCTACAATCTGCGTAAATCTTGAGGTTGTTAAACTTATAAGGCAACGTGAAATAAATCGATGCCTTAAAGATAGCTGGTAATGAATTGTTATGGAATTGACAAGAGCATTATTTTACAATTTTATAAGACCAAGCTAGCTCTGTATCTCATTGGCTGTACAAGAGAGCAGCTTTGCTTTTCCTTCTTAGGCAGATATTTAGATCTCTTTTGAGATGAGGCAAACCAGGTTCTCCCTTTCCCCAGCGTGTTGATGAGAATGCACAAATATTCACGGTTTATTAATCAATTTTAAATCTTTGAATAATAAATGAAATGAAATGAACTAAAAGGATAATGTAGCAAGGTATCATGGATTTTTAAAATCAAACAAATCATCCCCTATGGACAGATTCTGAAGGCTTTAGGACTCACAGGACTTATTTATGCAATTCATTGCAAACCTCTTGGAAAGACTGACTCTTGGGGAATCATTTCTTCAAAACGATGAGCTTTCCTGCATTTCTGTATCTCCTCCTAGAATGCGCACTTTACAATACTGATGCAGTACAGCCTCTGATCTTTGCTACCTGACTCATGAACACACACACACACACACACACACAGGGATAGCAGCCGCATAAAATCTGATAAAGAGAATTTTGGAGAGATATATGGAATAAATTACAGAAGTATGAGAATCATTCTCAGTTTTAAATAGGATCTACATAACATGGAAGAAACCAATGAAAAACATTCAGTTAATAAATGTTACATTTTTCACATATGAAAGCAAATACATTGTTTTGATCTTTCTTTTCCAAACTGAGTTGATATTTTAATATCTTATTCACAGACGATGAAAGCATTAAGAAAGTTGCTATATTTGCCTCTGGAAAATTATTACTTCTGACTTCATGAATTTCTTCAAGTGATAGGACTATGGCTGAAAGAGCAAGGGACTTGTACTAGAAAACATGGGTTTAATTACTGTTATTTTCATTTATTATCTCTGCAAACTGTTGTAAGTATAATTTTAAAGAAATACATTTAGAGATATGATCAAAGTCTCTTAATGTACCCTGCTGCACTTTCTCCAGAGAGAAAATAATCGCTCTCTTGAAGCAGTGTGGTATTCTCATGGAGATTTTCATAATTTGTGTTCTTTCTTGCTCTCTCTTCATATATATATGACAAAATATTCAGTATTTTCTGAACTTTTTTTCCCATAAATGGTCTTAAATTATACAGATCATATGATAACTTTATTCTCATTATTTATATTATGACATTTTTCCAATTTAAATTTTTACAGTTTAGCAGTTGTATTTTGTATTACTGTTTTTATAGCTGTTTGAAAAACAGATTTCTAGATCCTTACTCTGCCTTTGCTTTGTTAGGTGACTGCTTTTCCTCTGCCCCAGTAATGTCTAGGGATTTACTACACTGAAAGAGTAATTAAGAGCATCTTTGAACTGATGATGCTAGGCACAGTTGAGATCAGGGGAACCCCCCTGAGAAAGAGGAAGATGAGGTAACAATATATATACTGAAGGGTAAAAATAGAGACCATTAAATCTATACCCCCATTTGACCTCCTGCATACTGGGAATCAAATTCTTTCTCCAAAATTATGGAGATTGGAGGACTCTTCTAAAGATGTCCGACTAGCTCAAGAAACAAATGACACATCTCTATCATGCTGTAAAGCACAATTTTAAAATTGCCAATTCTTAATCATTTCTACAGAACCAAATATGTTCATACAAGATAGGAAAGTTAACAAGGAAGAACTAGACAAAAACAAATAAACCAGAGAAACCAGCTTGGTGGAAAAGATACTAAAAACAAATCTTCTAAAATACTATCATTAATATTCTCAGAAAAAATAGAGACTATATTGCATCTATGAAACATGATGCTATAAAAAAGAATATTCAGTAAACAGTAAAGGATTCTTGGAAATTATAAATATGAAGATAATATAAAAATAATAGTAGAAGTGTTAGAAAATATAGAGAAATTATTCTCAAAGTTAGAGCAAAATTTTTAAAAGGTGAAAAAGGGAAAAGGAAATTGTCATATAAATAATAGGTGCCATAAAGAAAGAGAACAGAAGGAAGGAAATTATCAAAGAAACAATACAAAAAATTTTCCCAGAATTTCAGACTAGAAATTGTCAAACTGAAAAGGGCAATTGGATTAAACTAATTACTATTGAACATATAGAGACAATGTTCTTGAATATTCTTGTTCTTAGTATAATTAATATCATACGTATATCAATTATTTGAACTGGTCTATAGCTTCAATGCAGTCACACATACACAGAAACACACACAATAATGAAAGTCTTTTCAAGGAACAAAATGGTTTTATGCTATTTATTGCTGGTGAGGATACTTCATAAAAAATTACGATTGCTAATCATTTGTTATTATTAAGTGGGAAAGCTTTGTTTTTGTATATTGATCTTATCGTAATGAAACAAACAACCTTAGTTAATTTTTTTTACTTGCTTTTAATGATGTTTGTATAGATATTTCCAAATATGCTTTGCAGAAAATTAAACTATCCATGAGTAAAGACAATTATATTTCTTCCTTTGCTATCCTTAGAGCCATTCTTATACAATGCAGTGGCTAGAATTTCCAGTTCAATGTTAACTGATATATTCAGTGAATTCTGTGAATTGAATTCAGCAGGTTAAGGAAAACTTTGCTACTTCTAGTTTGCTAAGAAGTTTTCTTTTCATGGCTGAGTACTGAACTTTACCCTTCTTTTTAATCTATTAATGTGGCTAATTACATTAATAAGTTTTGGGTCATGCTATGACTTTTGAAAAATGTATTTCCTGAATTTACTTTTTAATATTTTAATTAAGATTTTGTGTATATGTTTATAAGTGAGATTTGTCTATATTTTTACTCTCTCGCACAGTCACTTTTGGGCTTCGTCACTAAGCTCGTACATACTAAACGCAAAATAAGTTTGGAAATCTTCACTTTTTTTCTATTCTCTTGAACAGGTTATATAAAATACAGATTATTTTATCTGTTCATTGAATATTTGGAAAAATCTACTCTCATCAGGATATGATGTTCATTCTGTAGATAGATTTTTTTAAAAATATAGCCTATTTATTTATTCTTGAAAAGCTTATCCAATTACTACAGCATTAAATTGGAACTCTGACTTTAAGTTACCTTTTAATCATTATCACATGGGAATTATGAGGATTTTTTCTTTTTTAAATGTTTTGCCCTGCTTAATGTTCAAATTTTCTAATTCAATTAATTAATTTTCAAATTAAACTGATTCAGTGGGTGTAAACTCACTTCCATAAAAATCTTTGAAGGGATTGCAACAGCTATTGGTTTTCTCACTGCTTAATATTTGAGTATTTTTAGCCAAACTCTTTTAAATGTCAAAGAATAGAGCAATACAGTTGATATCTGGATTTCATTAGGACGAATAAGGCACTGCCTTGTCCTTGAGGAGCCAAAGGATTTAAGACAAAGCAAATGTAGATATATTGAATAAAACATTTCAGAACAGGATAATGCCCTAGGAGAAGTTGAAACACATTGCTGTGGCCTTGTATGATCGGATTCCTACTCTGTGATCTCTCCTGTTTGACTTATGCTCCTACTTTTTAATGTCTTGCTTACTATGCTCTGACCATCCTGAACTTCCTTCTGAATCTCAAACATTCTAAAGTGATTTGCATCTTAAGTTCTTCATACTTCCTACTCTCTGTATGAAGTGCTTTCCCGAGATCCCACATGCCCGCTCCTTTCTCATTAGCTGAATTTCAGCTCAGAGGATTTTTATCCCCACCCTAGTTATAGAAGCCCCTACACATAGTCATTCTCTATTACTCTGTTTTATTTTCTTCAGAACTCTAGTCTGAAATGATCTGTTCGCTTATTTGTTCATAAACTTATTGCCTGTGTACTCTCACTAGAATGTAAGTGCTATGAAAGAAGTGTTTCCTTCATTACTGCATCTGTGGCACCTCTAAAAGCACCTTGCAAAAATTATGCTCTTCCATAAATATTTGTTTAACGAAAGTTAACTTTGTACTTTCTCTACTTCTGAGCCTTTGTTGGATGTTGAATTCTTTTTTATTTTTTACATTTTATTTTATTTATTTGTTTATTCTTAACATCTTTATTGGAGTATAATTGCTTTACAATGGTGTGTTAGTTTCTGCTTTATAACAAACTGAATCAGTTATACATATACATATGTCCCCATATCTCTTTTCTCTTGCATCTCCCTCCCTCCCACCCTCCCTATCCTACCTCTCTAGGTGGACACAAAGCACTGAGCTGATCTCCCTGTGCTATGGAATTCTTTTTTTTAAATCTTTAAATGGTGATTATCTTTATTATTTTTCAGGCAGTTTCTACCTTTTTATTTACTTATTTATTTTTTAATTGAAGTATAGTTGATTTGCAATGTCCTGTTTCAGGTATACAGCACATTGTATATTCTTTTCCAGATTCTTTTCCCTTATAGGTTATTACAAAATATTGAGTAGAGCTCCCTGTGCTATACAGTAGGTCCTTGTTGGTTATCTATTGCATATATAGTAGTGTGTATATGTTAATCCCAACCTCCTAATTTATCCCTACCCCACACCCTTTCCCCTTTGGTAACTCTACGTTTGTTTTCTATGCCTGTGAGTCTTTTTCTGTTTTGTAAATAAGTTCATTTGTATCTTTTATTTTTAAAGACCATATCAAAGCAATATCATATGATATTTGTCTTTCACTGTCTAATTTACTTCATTTAGTATGATAATATCTAGGTCCATCCATCTTTCTGCAAATGGCATTACTTCATTCTTTTTTATGGCTGAGTAATATTCCATTATATATATGTACCACATCATCTTTATCTA
Source organism: Globicephala melas (assembly GCF_963455315.2). Classification (NCBI taxonomy): domain Eukaryota; kingdom Metazoa; phylum Chordata; class Mammalia; order Artiodactyla; family Delphinidae; genus Globicephala; species Globicephala melas. Next base: position 28,716,169 of record NC_083321.1, on the reverse strand, counting down.
TTAATCTGTCAACAGACATTTAGGTTGCTTCCATGTCTTGGCTGTTGTAAATAGGACTGCTATGAACATTGGGTGCATGTATATTTTAATTATGGTTTTCTCCAGATATATGCACAGGAGTGGGATTGCTGGGTCATATGGCAATTCTATTTTTAGGTTTTTTAAATTTTTTTCAGTACGCGGGCCTCTCACTGTTGTGGCCTCTCCCGTTGCGGAGCACAGGCTCCAGACGCACAGGCTCAGCGGCCATGGCTCACAGGCCCAGCCGCTCCGCGGCATGTGGGATCTTCCCAGACCAGGGCACGAACCCGTGTCCCCTGCATCGGCAGGCAGACTCTCAACCACTGTGCCACCAGGGAAGCCCTAATTTTAGTTTTTTTAAGGAAGCTCCATATTGTTGTCCATAGTGGCTGCACCAATTTACATTCCCACCAACAGTGTAGGAGGGTTCCTTTTTCTCCACACCTTCCCCAGTATTATTATTGGGAATTCCTTAAATTAATACTGGAAGATGCATGCTCTTCATTTTAGAGACAGTAGTATAATAAGGATTAGGTGTTCAGCAATAATACCCCAAATAGTCCCAGAGAGCTCATAATTATAGCACAGCATACAACAAAATCATTTCATACATAAAAAATAACAAGGAATATTTTGAATTTTACAATAGAATAAAGGTGAAATTTCCCAATCTTCAAATTTCATTTGGTTGTTCTTATAATTTGACAAACTTTCTGAAAAGCAAATTGCCTGAAAAATAACTGTCAATTTTTAACATGTACTGTTTTCAGAAGGTATACTCTAGAGCTATAGATAGAGAATGATGTTTTAAATTATATTTACAGGGAAACAACCTCTAAAAGGAGTGTTTCCGAGATCAGGTACACAACAGCATCTCGCATCACTTCAAGTCCTTCACAAGTAGTGAGTTCTATTATAGTTATTGCTGATACCAGATTATCTCCTTTGTAAAGGATGTTCATCTAGGTCCAACTGTATTTTCCTGTTCCACACGTAGCAAAGCTAATTGGCTAAGTAACATCAAGATGGCATTTACTAAATGTTTTAGACTTCATTTCTCCCCTATAGCACCAACAGTGCTACACTATATTGAGACCAATGTGATCTCTTCATTGTTATGGCTCAAACAGTACTGTATGTTCCTATAGATTTTCAATAAGGCGATTTCTAGCTAGACAGATGAAATGGATATGCTATATACATCATCATCATCATCATCTATTTTTAAAGACATGTATGGGGAATTGCTCAGTCAAAAAGAACACAGATGGCAAAAATCGGTGAAAATCTAAAATATATATATAAAGAACTCAACTTCTCCAATGCAAAATCAAGTATAAAGCACGATACATTTTATTTGTACTCGTATTCAGATCCAGATATTCCCCAGCTTGTGAGAGTGAAGAAATCAATTTTAATGTAATTGAGCACTATCTTCCCACCGTGGAGAAGCACTCAGTAAAAAGTAAGCAGTTTTTAGGACTGATTCTGACTGCTCTCCCCCAGCTTTGCCATCCTGTCATCCAGCCACATGTGCTCCTGAGACAAATCACCATGCATATGCATGGCCATATGTTTCCTCCTCGTGGGCCTCCTCAGTCTCATCATTTGGTTCAATGTCAACATTCCCATCCTCTTCCTTGCAATTCCACACATTACATTTCACTCATTACACCTCTAACCACACCTCAGGAAAACTGTCGCTCTCAAGAGGGAAATGGTATTGCCTGGGACGTGTGAAGGTTGTCATATTCTGACCATCTATGCTATAATGCTGTTTCTGACAGCCTTCTCCTCTGACTGTCATCACAGAAAAGCCAGTGTTTTTCTCTGCTTTGTAAGTTGGAGTGTAGGCTGAAGTTCTTTGCCATCCTCCGGTTCTCAAGTGAATTAAGGTTCTCAGAATAACTCTGAGGGGAACTGAGTTTTGCATGTGTTTCTAGCAGCTTTGTCTGCAATGGAGGTGATCTAAACTGCGAGGATACCCAAGGGAGCTTTGGCGAGAAATGCCATCTGACTCGTCATCACCCATGAAATTTAAGTGTGAAGTAGTAGGGGTGGGGTCCAGTGGGAAGGGAACAAAACAAAGTATAAATATGGAGAGAGAGTGGTGTTTCTTTCCATGCATGTCAACAGGGAAACTAAACAAACATTTCAGTAATAAACAGTTGTTCTTTTTAACTAAGATCTCCTGAGAAATACAGTTGCCCAGAAAAGCAAAATGCTATGTAGCTTTAGAGAAAAAAAAAGCACTTCAGAAAAGGAAACTAAGTGCCAAGACATGGCTCACATTTCCTACATCAAATTTCTTAGTTAATTGATTTTACTCTTAGGTCCAGATACATAGTTTGCAAGGCCCAGTGCAAAAGGAAAATGTGGGTTCCCTTGTACAAAAAGCAGAAAAAAAATGATGTTAAATGTACTAAAAATTGTTTATTTCGTCCGTGGTCTCACTCTCAATTTGTGGTGGCATTTATTATTGGCTGTTACATGTGATCCTAAGTAAACAAAAATTAAAATGTTAAACTGTTAGCATGGATTTTACCATTCATCCTAATATTGTGCAATGCCAGTTTTAAATACAATTATATAAGCGTAACTCTTATGTGGACTCTCTGAAGTTTTATAATTTGCATTTTGTAGCTCATACATTCATATGTGTTTTGTTCTTACGAACAGTAGAAACATTTCACAAAACTAACTCAACTTTTAAATTTTATTCCTTGATAAAGTTCCTTAATTCCTTGATGCTCATCTACCAGTACTTTCTATCTGTGGATTGTTGATAAGTAAGGAAAGACAGAAAGGAAAAGAACAATTGTTGCTCTATATTTCCCTTTCCCAGCCCTAAGTAGCTGACTAATACAGGGAAGTAACATGAGTAAGAAGGATATGATAGGGTTCCTTGGTCACTCATTTGTTAGGATGCCATTTTCTACTTTCTACATTTGGAGCAAGTTCTGGTTCAAATGAAGTGTGGCCTCTTAGGGCTGTCAGCACCCCTGCTTACTCTGTTCTAAGCTTAACGGTTTACCTTTCACTTCTGTGAGTTTCAATGAAGTACCACACATTTTGAGTCTATTGGAATTCTGTCCTCATGGGGCATCATGAATGCTATATGCAAATGGGGTGACAAGGAACAGGGTACACACAGATTGTAAGAATCCTCTCTGCTCTAGTGTTCTATTGTATTTCACTTTTAAGGTTCAAGTTTAAAGATAAAATCATTAAGAATTGCTGAGACAGTGACAACAGAGCGTTAAACCAAGTACAAAGCCTTTCTGATTTCAAGGCCCTGTGTGACTACACAATTGTATTCCCATAAAGGTGGCCCCACCTACTCTTGTTTGTTGCCTTTGTAACTAGGAATCTCAATCTGAGGACCTAAAGTTGAATATTATGTTCACCTTTGTATTCAGTCATGCCTGGATGTATCCTGAAACTATGAGTATAAACTCTCCAGTCTAGTTACTTGAAGACAAAGGAACTCCCTGAGAAAAAAGAGTTGAGAATAAATTCATTCAGGTAAATTTTGCTCAAACAGTTGTTGGAGGTTAAAGATATATGAATCTAAGAGTACCCAGAATCAGTGGATTTATCCTAAGGCCTAAGGAAAGGGTGACATATTAAAAAGTGAGCACAAATCAGTATAGGGATGTCTTAATACAATCTCCGTAACATTTTAGAAGCGAAGGTTTCTATTGTTTGTCACCTGTGTGGGGAAGATTAGTACCACACCAGGGGGAAGAATACTTGAAGTTCTTAGAGGATTAATATTGAAGTATGAAATTCATGCAGTGAGATCCTCCAACCGAGAGAAGAAACTTAATAGTATTTCAGGCTCTAGGTGATATTAATGCTTTTAGTACAGTTTGTCAATAGGAATAATAGTTATTGTAATAATGTAATAATTGTAATGATGATAAATAATAATTATGGCTAATATTAGAAGAGCAAAAATTTTAAACTCTGTGCTATAGTGTGCCCAGAGTATGAATTATCTGATGGAAAACCCACAATAAATCTGTAGAAGAGACAGAAAGTAAAATTTATTAAGAACCCATTTAAAGTATGATAAATATGAGGTCCAGAGAGTTAATTATCTTGCCTAAGGTCACACCGAGGTTAGGTTCTGGAGGCAAGGTTTGAGAGCAGATGCCATGGATGACTCCTGGGATTTCTGCACCATCTGTGTGTGATGTTTCTCTTCTTTAAGAACTGTACTACACCCTCTCCCCAGAGGTGGAATCCCATAGCCAGGTATATAAGGCATTTTAGTTTCTTTTTCAAAGGTATATATGATTCGATTAGTTAGGCATAAACATCTCCTCCAAATTGTTCTGTAAATGTGTTTTTCAAACTTTTTGACTCAGACATATAGTACATTTTACATCAATACCAAGTATACATACTCACATATATATATGTATATATGTGAAACATCTACTATGTGCCTTGCTGTCTGATATTTTCTGTTCAATTTTTCATTTCTAAAAATGCAAATTACACAAATCACTCAGTAGACTGAGTAACAAATTCATGGTAATTTGAAAAAAAATTACTAGCTGACAAAAATCTCTCTCCCAGGATTTTGGAATTGTGACTGAGAGACAGCTTAATTAGGATGGCTAATTAAGTTTTATGTGACTCTAACAAGGACACGTGAATTTTATTTATTGTTGTTCTGGGGCAGCCATATCCTGCCACCTTTTACCTGCCATAAACCAAAATAAGTAAATTCATGCATACATACATAGAAGGCTGATATGGGAATAGAGGGAGGGAGCGAGAGAAAGAAATAAAGAGAGGAGAGGGGACAGAGAGATCATTTTCAGAAAGAAACAGATAAATGTATTGAATAGGAGATCATTTTCAGAAAGAAACAGATAAATGTATTGAATAGGAGCAAATGAGACAACTACCCAGTTCTTGGTTCCGTGTCTTCCTGAAGGCTGGTTATATTTCTGTCTTTGAATTTTACTGAGACTCCTTTAATTTAAATGGTCTCTAATTTACTTTTGTTGGGTTTACGACAAGTAGAGATTCTCTGGTTGCACAAACAGGGGAAACCCATCAAGATTGTCCTAAAATAGCTGGGAGGAATTTGACGAGGGAAGAAGTCTCCCCACCCTCACACTTGCTGTGTTTGTAAAAGGTAAAGAGGAAGAGAATGAGTTACTGTACTAAATTTTGACATTTGACTTCTGATTAGTCCAGCCAATTACTGGTTTGCTGTTTGCATTAGAGAAGTGGAAAGACTAGACTCCAAAGAACCAGATGAGAGTCAGTTCTCTGACTCTGCCTGGGTTTTGTTAAGTCATCATCTCTTACTTCTACAGATAAAACAGGAGAAGTAAATATTGCCCAAATATAGAAACACTCCACTTACCCAGAGGACAAGATTATAACAGTCTCGATAAACTGGAAACAGGAACATATTCCACATATGTGAGTACTGTAAAAACTAATAATCTAAAGCCTTGAATAAATATTTTAATTTTTTCCCTTTTTTACTGTTGCTTCTCACAAGAGAGCCTAGAAACAATATATTTGAGAAATCCTTATGAATCCCATAGTATGGTTAGCTCTAGTTGACTGTAAATTCAGTGTTTCAGGAACTGCCAATTCTGTTTTTGTCCCCTCTTCCTCTACAAAAGGGAGAAGACATTGCCCATTGTTTCAATGACACTTGTAAATCCCATAGTTAACAGGTGACTTATCCTGTGGGATGCATGGATGTTTCAACTAATCTTGAGTGACAGAGGCAATTCCAAATACTACTTACTGGCATTAACCTCTTCTAGTCACCACCCACTCATCCCCCAAAGCAATGATCTCTTATATCTGTAGGAAGAAGCTGGCACAATTAAGAACCAAACTATATGCTGTCTTCAATTCAAATTCGTGGGGATGGAGCTGGTTTGAGAAGTTTCCAGCCATCTCTAACCCTTTCTCTAGTTCATAGGCTTCAATATTTATATAACAGAAAAACTCACATGTAATAGTGACTGAGTTGCCAGGAATCCAGTGAATTGTATGCAGGGTCACATCTCCTTAGAACAACTTAAAACTATCTGGGAATAAACTAATGTATTCTACATAGGACATTTCACATTCTAGCCTTCATGATTTGGCCTCTTAACTTCATCCATTAATTACTCCATTCAATAGATTTTAATGAACACTTACTACATACAAGATGAGGTAATAAGATTATAATAATGTGTGTGGACAATTGTATTTTCCAAAGATGAATATGTGTGGTGTGCACAAGTGTGCATATTCTATTCCACGATGCTTTTCCTATGATGCGATTGACACTCTTCCCACTGAGATGTGGGTGTGTGGGGGTGTCTCTGCACCCCTACCTTGAACCTGAGCAAACTTTCACAACTACCTCAATCAATAAAATGCAGCAGAAGTGACACTATATGACATCTAAGGGACGCTCATATAAGGCGATCTAGCTCCACCTGGCTCTCTCTCAGAAAGTTCATTGGTGGAATCCATGTAGGCATAAAGTTTACATGTAGAGGTCCAGGAACATTGGAACTGAGATTCCCAGCCAACAGTCCAAACCAATGATCCAATATGAGACTTACGGTAACTCAAGTCCTCAGTGTTTGATCCTCTGGCTAAGGTCTTTGCTGTCCAACCTCCTGATTCACAGAAACCAGGAAAGATAAGGAATGACAATTACTTGTTTAGCACCACTGAGTTTTAGAGTAATTTGTTTATTAGAATTAGAATAATTTGTGAGGCCAAAATAACTGTGACAGAGAGGAAAAAGAGGCCTCCATCCACATGGTGGCAATAGTTTGTTGAGAGAGTCAGATATTAATTCAATATAAATACAAACAATTGTAACTCTAATTATAAATTACTGAAGCTAGAATTGTCAATGCAGTGAGAGCAGAAATAGCTTCTCTTTCATTCATTGTCTTATCTGCAAGGCCTATTGCAACAACATAGTAACTCCATAATTGTTGAATGGGTAAATGAATGAATCAAATGTTATGAAAAAAAATATCCACAGAAATATGGAAGCATGTTTCCAAGAAACCTGAATGAGCCTGGGGTATTGTGGCAGCTTTTCCGGAAGAACATTTCATGAGCCTGCAGGAATAATGTGTTAAAGCTGATTGGGAGTAAGGAACATGGTGAATACAAGGGTCTAAAATAAGGCCAGCGTGGCTAGAATGCACGGGGTAAAGGTAAAAGGAGTCCATAATAGGAGAAATTGTTTTATTCTAAGACTAGTGGGAAACCATTCATTTACTTTAATCAGGGACACAATATGACAAGGTTTTTTTGTAAAGTATATTCTGACTCAAGTGTGAGGGCATAGTGCATTTTTTCGGTAGTCCAGATGAGAAATTTAGATTAAAACAGTTGTAGCAGGATGGATAAAAAGCAGTGGGTTCAAAAGATACTTGAGGAATGAAATCTGTAGAACTTGGAGATGGATGACTTCTGGAGAACGAGATAGACGTATCAAGGACATATCCAAGTTTTAAGAAATGGATATATCTAGTTTTCATACATTGAGAGACCAACAATCGAACGAAAATGAAGTTTAGGGATTAAGATCACAAGTTTCAATTTTTAGACATCTGAGTGGAGATGTCATGTAGGTGGTCAGATATGTGGATTTGGAGCTCAGAGGAGATGACTGAGCTAGAGATAAAATTTGGGACTTATGGCATATAAATGATAATGGAAGTTTTTTGGCAAAGATGAGGTCACTTAGTTTAAAGGAAGAAAAAACAAGACAGTACTTTAAAACTTATAAAGGATGAGTCTAGAAACAAGACTGAAAAGATATAACCAGAGAGACAGAGAAAATTGAAGGAAGTATGAGGTCATGAAAACCAAGGAAGAGATTGTTGTAACAAGGAAAGTATATAGTATTGGATACTGGAGAAAATCCAAAGGAGAAATAGAATAAAAACTAACCAATTTTATAGTGACCTGAAGTACATTGTTGACCTTACACAGTACTCACTTATGCCAGGCATTAGGTTAGGCTTTATCTCATTTATATTTAAAAATGAGAAAAGAGATTAGGAAGGTCCAATAACCTATTTCAGACTGCAGTTTAACAGAAGTGAGACACATCTACAAAATTGAAATTGTCTATGGTTTCTATTTTGGGAAATGGTGATAAAGATTGGGTACCCCATCAAAGAATTAATTAAGGAAAACTTGAGATTTACATTTATCTGACATTTAGAGAAAATTTAAGGGGGGGAAGATTTAAAAGCGACCTAGAACATCAAGTACACCACATCAGCCAGCATTAGTGGTGAAACTACAGAATAGTATCCAAGATGTTACAATCAATTTAGCAAAATAATAGACTAGTTACAAACCTGCAAAATATAGAAAACAGTTATGCTTCTGTTGCATGCCATTCTGCTTGGAGCACAAAGACGTCATTTGAAGTTCCACCAATGAGTTAATCTGTGTACTGTTGTCCCTCAAATAAAAGTATATAAAGTTTTGTAAATAGGCAGTTTACCCTGATGTGAATATCTGGCCATAGCAGTGAAATCCAGAAAACAATCAAGTTCATGAAAACACATGGTGGTGGACAAAAGACCATGGCCTCTAGAATGTCTGCAAACAAGAAAGAAAGCTAAGGGTAACTACATTAGAGAGCTATTCCACTCTGGGTGGCAACTTTGCTGACAGTGGCTAATATTACTTAAAGGAACCAGCAGACCCTCATGGACAAGAACTGCACCAAGAGTGAAAAGTATAAGATTATGTCTGCTGAGTACAGATTGCAAATTTCAGATGAAATGTGGCCCAGAGTTGACTTCTTCCTATGATTGGGCTCACCTATAGTTTCATGCTAGACCATTCTGGTTAATGAGTCCATGGAAATGGGTCACTGCCTTCTTGTTAATTGCTCACAATTTCCCTTTCCTATGCCCAGGTGGGCCGAGTATGTCTTAAAATATATTGAAGGTAAAAATGAGTCAATTCATATCCAAAGGGGATGGAGAGAAGACCTGGAAGTAGAGGAGGGGTGTGGTCAGGGAATATATTGGAAGACTGTTTATCAATTCATGTTTTGGCATGAAAAAAATAGCATATTCAGACTGGGGAGTCTGAGAATAATTTAATAAAGGTACGGGCAGAGTTGAAAAAAACAATCAAGAATGACACAACATCCTGGGTATGTGTATGCTTGTAACAGTAAGCAGCCACTGGGACTCAGACTTGAAGCAGCCATGGGGGAAGCATTTATTGGAGCTCAGTGGTGACCTGGCATGGAGAGACCCAAGGGAATAAACATGCTTAGCTCACTCTTCTTACTTCTGGTCTTCTGCCATGGCCTCTCACTGGCTAAACCCAGCTGGAAACCAGAGGGCAAGGGATCTTGTTAGCGGAGACCATTGAGATCTGCCTCTCTACACACAGAGCAAGATGGAGAGTACATCTGAAGGGTCCAATTGGAGAATCATCCTAAGTGTCTTCTCTAATGAAAGATTGGGCTGGTAGTTCCCTGGTTTTATGTCCAATTAAATTGAACAAACTTTTATTCAGAGCAGAATAGGTACAATAGGTACACGCTTTGAGGTATAAAAAGATGCATAAATATCAGATTCTGTCCTTAGAGGACCATACAAGTAGCCAAGAGACTATATGGTAAAGTACAGAAAAAAAGAGAGGAAAGTGACTTAAAAAAGTGATATATTTCCCTGAAAGTATTAGGAGATAAGGCTCTGGTATTTCTTCTTAGCTGGGAAAATTGCAAATTTTATTTTATGGTTGTTTGTTCAAATTAAATCTTAGTCAAAAGTCCATTATGCTAATTGGATAAAACAGGTACACTGATTAAAGTAAGGATAGGCTGAAAATATGTCTATAAAGGGCAAAAAGTCTGCCATTATGTGTAAATAAGAAACAACAGAAAAATTGGGGAATGAACAAATGTTTCTTTCAAGTGCTTACTGTGTGATAGACACTATGCTAGGTACTGGAGTTATAATAGCGAACAGTAATGCGATACTCCTAGTCTTCATGGAATTAAAAATCTAGTGGGCAAGGCAGAGAAGTGGCCCGACAATTGCAGTTCAAGTTGATAAGAAGTATTATGAAGAAAGTAGTGATGCTATGGGAGCATGGATGGGGGAATGAGTTGGAGATTTGGAGCTCAAGACACATAGGTCAAGAAAAATGTTATATCTAAATTGTTACCTGAAACGTGTTACCTGAAAAAAATCCATGCAAAGAAGGCAAAAGAAGAACTTTCTAGGCAGAGAAAATGGCATATATAAAATTTGAGAAAATAGAACTGGTGTTAGCATGATGCTTCCAGGGAGAGGCAAGAGATTGAATATTACCGAAGTTCAAAGGGAAAGATGAAAGAGCTAAGGTAAGGGAAATCAGCAACGGTGAATTCATGACAGCATCTGAGGAAAGAGTTTAGATTTTACCTGGAGGGTACTGGGAAGTCCTTGAGGGGTTTTAAGTAAGGATGTGGCTTGACATATTTGCATTTTAGAAGACTAGTCCGATGAATGGAGTAGATTAGAAGAGAAAATGATAAATTAATACATGTAATCCAGATAAAAGATAATGATGACCTGCGCTAGGCTGGTAAGAATAAAACTGTAAGAACTAGATGAATTTCAGAAATATTAAAGAGCTATAATGATCTGGGTTGATGATGGATTCAGTGGAGCCATGGTAAAGAGAGAAGTACATGCCTCAGTTTCTAACCTGGCAATCCAATGATCAGTGCCATTTACAGAGATAGAAATTACAAGGAAAGAAAGAGGTATGGGGTGGGGAGAAACGGGGTTAGTTTTTGATATTTAGACTGAGGTACTTGTAAGACATTCACATGTAAAAGGCTAGTAAGCATTTAAAACATAGATCTGAATTTTCTGTGAAAGTTATTGGCTGGAACTCTAAATTTAGGAACTTGTCAACATTTGAGTGGTAATTAAGCTACTCACTAATTAAGCTTATCACTTATCAGACTATTGTGAGAATGTATCAGTGATGGGGGGGAAAAAAAAGGTAAAAGATAGTCTAAAACATAACAATTGAAGAATAGCCAGAAGAGTTGCCTACCAAAGACTGAAAACAGGTGGTGTGAGAGGTAGGAAAAATTTATAAGAATGTGTTGTCAAAAAACTCATAGAAGAGAGTATTTCCAGAAGAATTGGTTTTTGATGATAACATGGACCATATTCGCTTTTCAGAGGCATGAAGGACAGACCAGTGTTCTTGCTGATGCCAGTTCTAGGGGGAGAGACAGTTTTTTATCCTTTCTTCCAGTTTCAAATTTTTATTTTCTTGGTATCTGTGGAGAACAATTTTCCTCACCTCTCTAATATTTCAGCAGGTCAGTAGACACATAAGCTACCAAGATAACAGACTTCCTAAAACACTATAAAATGGATGAAACAGGTTCAAGAAAGTTCCTATCACAGAGTTATTTTAGTAACTGCATATGGAATTCTTACCATTTTATTTAATGCTATGTTGCCTATTCAGATCAGTATTTCTCAGCATCACTGTGTAGGACTCCTTTGACTAAAAAGCATTCATATGCCAATGTGAAAAAAGGAGAGGACAGTGACAGGACTAGAGGACTATCATTTCACAACCAGTTAATATATTATTTAAGTTGCATATACATTATATAAGACATACCTATATATATTATAAAACATATAGTATATTAAATCATATATATGTGTAACATATACGTATATATGTGTATATATATGTAACTTTTCTTGGTTGAGTACTGCTTATATGAAAAAATCCAGCATATTTGATGAGAAACTTGGGGGTTGTTGGGTTGGCTGAGTCAGAAGACTAGTGCAGAAATTTATTAGACTGACAGCATTGAAGGACTCTGGCCTTACATCATCAGCCAAATATTTCTCAAAAGTTGTCAGCTTCCTCCTTTTATTAGTTTAGTGTACGGCACAAAATTTCAGAGCTCTCATTAAGTTAGACACAAAGTTGTAAGACAGAGTGTAGGTGGGCAAGGCACACAACTTCTCTTTGCTGTATACACGCTTATTGACTGATTCCAATCCACCTAAATTAATTAGACCTCTTGATACCGAGAATCAAAAGATTTACTAACCAGGTAATATTAATGACTTAGCCCTGAGTGACAAGGGCATTATTCTGTTGGATCCAAAAGGTTAAACTTGATTACTGAAATCTTCACAGCGATATTTCTTTTTAAAGCACTCACTAAACCTTATAAAGAGGTAAAGAAATAAAGAAGTTTAAAATATCTGTTTTAAAATTTTTAAAAGAGATCCAATCAGAAGACTATAAAAGTATAGCTATATTGTTAGAGATAAATTATTTTGGAAAATAAACTCCCTGAGGGCAAAGACCATGTCCATTTCGTTTATCACTATATTGTTACCTAATATTGCCTGGCACATGCTAGGCATTCAAAAACATTTCTTAGATAGATGTTGCATAATCTCAGCTTGATTCAAGAGTCTTATAAAAATATTTGGCTGAAGAATCCTGAAGCCTATGCTAAGTATGGCTTCCATTAGCAAATAGTTTTTCTCTACCCATCAATCATGATAGATGTCTAACCCACATTATGTTGAATTGGAAGAAATATTCAGGAGCTTCTGAGCAACAGCCATAGTGGAGCACCAAAGATCTCTAAAACTGCCATGTGCTTTCATATATATATATGGAAGAAATCATCAAAACAATGTTGATCTTTTAAAATTGTATAACACATTATATATTACAAAGCACATCTATAGACTTTTTGTTTTCATTTGAGCTTCACAGCGACTCAGTTGGAGAAGAAAGCAGAATACTATCTCCAATCACACCTCTCCATGTAATTATTTATTCTTTCAGCAGGCATTGATTGTGTTCCAAATACTGACAGTACCCTGTGCCAGATAAATATATAGATTATTAGGCATGAATCCTACCCTCAAGAAGTTGGCATTATTTTAGAGGAGATATCATAATGACATAAATAGGTATAATGAAGTAAAGAGATTAATGTCAAATGAAAGGTATAACCTCACTCTATAAGGAAGTCGAGGAAGAACACCCATTTTTGGCTGGGAATTTTTCTTTGAGATGGAAGGTATATGTAAGTGAGACTTTGATATATTTATTTAATCAATTTTTGGAGATATTTATTTAATAAGTAATTATTAGATGCCTACTGTATTTCAGGCACTGTACCAAGTGTTAGGGATACAAAAAAGAATGAAAAACCTATTACTAACTTTTTGGTAAGCAAATTTTAGTGTTAAATTAGTATAGACCTTAAAGAAAATCATTACCTTAATGAGGAAAAATTTGTAACAAAAATCCCCTATGGTAGAGCCAGTACCACTCTTAGTCCTGAACAAATGGGGACCCTGCCTCAGCCCCTAGTTTATATAAAAGGATCCACATAAATATATATATCAAAGATGAGACCTCGTGTATTCTAGGGGAGGCCTTGGGTGAAAAGATGAACCAAGCACTCTTGGAGGACAGATATGGAGGAAAATAACTGATTGAAATGGTCAAAGAAGACTTCCAGAGGAGATAACATTTTAAAGTAGAGAATTTTATATTAAGAGCATTTTATTGCTATTTTTAGCTACTGTAATTATGATTTCAAAAAATATGATTAGTTATTATTTCTACTCCTTCCAAAATACATTTTGTGAACAATATCATTAATAAAGATATAAATGTGGTGCTATTTGCAACATGGCTAAAATGATATCAGGCTTGAACCTAAGTCCTGAATAAATTAGACCTGCTATATAAAACATTACCAACTTTCCAAGATTAATTTATATTTTACAGAAAAGGGTTTTATTTCATTCATACAAGGGTTAGTTAAAAATAATTTTTTGAGAGCAAAGACTAAAAATGGTGTAAGAGAAATATGATGCAGTGGGGAAGAAAGCTGGATTTTTATTCTAGCTCTACCAGAAAAGTGAACTATTGGACGATTGAACATTTACTTGCCTCCTGGTGTTCAGATTTCCATAAAGGGAGGTAGGGGCGATTAGATTAAGTATAACTGAAATGTTATGTACATGCTATAACTTTTCCCTCCTATGATAATGATAAACATTGCTATAGGATCATTGGTCTCTTTTCCAGTAAGTCACAGTTGACGTACAAGGTGAAAAGCATTTGCCATCCCTAGATTAGATAATCTTCAAAATTCCTTCAACCTGGAGTATTCTATAAATCTGTGATTTGTGTAACTCAAATGACATAATTGAATGTAAAATTAAATTTCTTTAGTTTCTTGAAAAATTATTGACTTATTCATGAGCAGCACATCAAAATTTTATTAAAGATTTAATGGTAAATCAAAATACATTTGCTTAACAACTATTATTGATAGAAATTTTAGTCAATATCTCTCATCTTTGCCCAATTAGATTGTCACTTGTTTTATACTTTTTTGTTGTTTGTTTTTTCATTTAATTCTCAGAAAGAGGAAGGAAAAATTCTATCCAATTCAGTATTCAGGTTTATTTGACTGATAGTCCTCCAAAAGATTGTAAACATAGTGAAACTCCATTTAGTACCTTCAATTAATGTTGAATAATATATAGATCCTACAATATAGATAGAAAAAATTATTTGATTTTTGGAATGTTGATAAATTAATGTGTAATGTAGCAATCAAATATTACATATGAACAGCCAGCTGTTACACCTCCAACATGCTATGTCTGATTGGATTCTATTGAATTCACTACTGAGCATCAGTTATTCTTTCTAGCTGAGAAGAAGCGGAAAATATGAGAATTCAATCTCTTTGTTTCTATAACTGTCCAAATATCTTAAAATTTATCTGAACTAGCTTCCTATAAGATTCTTTAAGTGCTTCACCCTACACCAATATTTATCTTTCCTAAACTGCCATAGTATACTAAATACAATAAAATGCAAAAAGTTATCCCTTATTTTTTAAAATTTCAGCTTATCTACATTAAGCCCTCATGATGTAAATAGTAGTATATTGTCCATTTATTCTTTTTTTTTTCCCACCACAATTAAATTATACTATTCTTCTGGGGAGAAATGTTGTTTATATTATTCAAAATAACTATCACCAAACTTAGCACATAAAAATATATTAAAAATGGTCATATAAAATTTAACAAGTAGGAATGAGTATTTCCTTTTTAATTTCCTCTTACTGTAAATAGTTCTTATAGAGACTTTTAAATTAATTTTGATGGAATGGATTATTTATGAAACAACAGAAAAAAGGAAACATAAAAATACTTCATGTAATATAGAACAAATACTGGTTTCACAGATTGATACTCATTTAAATTTTATACTTTCAACAGAAATTTGTTATCAATGAGGAAAAAAGTCTTCAAGTCACAAAAGTATTCTAGGAATGAGATTCTGATAAAGGAAATTTATACAACTAAAAATTATAGGGGTGGCTTCCCTAGTGGCGCAGTGGTTGAGAGTCTGCCTGCCGATGCAGGGGACACGGGTTCGTGCCCCGGTCCCGGAAGATCCCACATGCCGCGGAGTGGCTGGGCCCATGAGCCATGGCCGCTGAGCCTGCGCATCCGGAGCCTGTGCTCCGCAACAGGAGAGGCCACAACAGTGAGAGGCCCGTGTACCACAAAAATAATAATAATAATTATTATTTATAGCGGCTTCCCTGGTGGCGCAGTGGTTAAGAATCCTCCTGCCAATGCAGGGGACATGGGTTCGAGCCCTGGTCCGGGAAGATCCCGCATGCTGTGGAGCAACTGAGCTTGTGCGCCACAACTACTGAGCCTGTGCTCTAGAGCCCATGAACCACAACTACTGAGCCCACAAGCCACACTACTGAAGCCCGCACACCTAGAGCCCGTGCTCCACAACGAGAGAAGCCACCGCTATGAGAAGCCCACTCACCACAACTAGAGAAAGCCTGTGCACAGCAACGAAGACCCAACACAGCCAAAAATAAATTTAAAAAAAAAAATGAAAAAAATTTTTAGTAAAAGTCATTTGATTTTTAAAAGGTAATTCTGTTAGGGAAATATCAGAAACATACACATCAGTTTTCTCCTTGAAGAATTTTAGTTAATAGAGTTATTGGAGGCTTTTGGAGTCCCCATTGCAGATTTGGATATTACTTTCTCAAGAATTATAGATGCAGGTTTAGAGTGTGTTTAATTAGTCGTCCAGCATATTATCTGGAACTTTTTGTTTCTTAACAGTTCACTGTTTATTTGTTTATAAAAATATCCATTGTTAACTCATATAGAAGTAGAAACGCTGTTAATGTAAATAGCTCAATTGAAAAATAACTAACCAAATAAACAGATGAAATGAAACCACACGTTTGAATCTCATCTTCATAACTAATTGTATGCATGATTTAGAGGAGTTGAATTTAAACATAAAGTGGTGTTTGGAATATTTATATACCAGTTATGGTGAGGTAACTAGTATTGGGCTTCCATATTTCCTAAGAATAGCTATCAAAGCTGGGTAAGAAAAAAAAAGCATCTGTTTGAACAGATAGCAGGTAAGGGTTAATGAACCACGATATCAGAGATAATCAGAGATCATGTAAACACGTAGATGAACTATGTATTTATGCCTAAATTTTCTTCTCAGGGAATTTGTTGATTTTAATGGTGAGTAGTGAGTGATCTACTTGCTGAATCTGTATATAAAAATTTCACTGAACAAGTGAAACTAAAATTTGAGGTGGTGATCACAGAGAAAATAACCAGAAAAAAACAAAAGTCATGAATTCTGCATGTGATTTCCTCTTGAGGCATTTGTTGGTTCCTAGGTTGAACATCTGGAGGCCAAAATGCTGAAAACGTAAAATGCAAAAGGTCACTGAATGGCTAAAATGTAAGTAAATATTTCAGCAGTTCTAATGAGCTAGAGACACAAAAATTGGAGTCGAGAGCCCACTGAGAAAGAGAGGTACTGGTAAGTACTAAAGACTTTTTAGTTATGAACCCAGAAAAGGATAAGCTTAAGACTAATGGTAAATTGGAAATAGACTAGTGAAGGTGATGCCACCCAGAGTTGATATGCTGCCAGAAGAAAATTAGTCTATTACATCACCCAGACTCTCTACAGTTTTTCATGTCAATTTCCAAAATTCATGTCAATTTCCAAAATTTGGCAGGAATAATAGAAAATAGATCCAAATGACCAAGACCATACAAAGAAGGACTATACAGAAAGACCTATAAGGTATCAAAATACTGGAGTTATCATCTAAGGACTTTAAAAGAACTATGATTAATATGTTTAATAAAATAGATAAGGAATTTCATCAAAAAAGTTTAATATATTAAAAAAGAATTTAGAAATAATGGAACTGAAAAATAGAATAACTAAAATTAAGAATTCAATAGACTCAGCAAATTAGCTAGTGTAGAACAGATGATTAGTGAACTGGAAGCTATGTTAGTAAAAATAGTTCAGCTGGAAAAATGTGGGGGGAAAAATAGTAAGAATCATATAGGACCCAGTGAAAAGTTTTAACATAAATGTAAAAAGGGAGTAATAGAAAGTAAGTGGGTCAATAACAGTATTCAAAAAGATAATGAGAAAGAAACTTTTCAAACTGCTGAGATACCAATCCAGAGATTCAAGAAGCTTTGATAACCCTAAGCAGAGTAAATACAAAGATTAACACTTAGGAACATCATAGTAAAACTAGTAAAAAAAAATTTAAAAAGAGACAAAAAAGCAGTCAGAGATAAAAGATACATTATGCTTAAACAATAAGACTCAGGAGTTTTATAGTTCTCAGCATATGTCTTTCACCTCCTTGGTCAGGTTTATTCCCAAGTATTTTTTTTCTTTTTGATGCAATTTTAAAAGGGATATTTTTTTTAACTTTCTCTTTCTGTTATTTCATTGTTAGTTTAAGAAATGTAACCAATTTCTGTATGTTGATCTTGTACCCTGCTACCTTGCTGAATTTGTTTATCAGTTCTAATAGTTTTTTTGTGGAGTCCTTTAGAGTTTTCTATATATAATATCATGTCATCTGCATATAATGACAATTTTACCTCTTCCTTTCCAATTTGGACACCTTTTACTTCTTTTCTTCTCTGATTGCTGTGGCTAGGATTTCTAATACTGTGTTGGAGAGAAGTGGGCATCCTTGTCTTCTTCCAGATTTAGCGGGAAGGCTTTCAGTTGTTTACCGTTGAGTATTACATTGGCTGTGTGCTTCGAAAGAATGTGTATTCTGGGGGTTTTCTTTTTGTTTGTTTTTTTGTGTGTAGTGTCCTGAAAATATCAATTAAATAATTTAGGCACTATATATGTGTGTGTGTATATATATGTATGTGTGTATATGTATGTATGTGTGTGTGTGTGTGTGTGTGTATATATGTATATATATATATATATTTTTAAATTGAATTTAACAATGTGACTAGATTCAAGGTTAATATATGTTTTATATTTCTATTTCTACCAATAAACATTATAGATACCTAGGAATAGATCTAAAGTAAGATGACCAAGATCTCTATAGACATTGCCACTTGGAGGCAAGATTTCACCATTTTGGTTTCCAGTGTCAGCCAGGCATTAAGTGTGGTCTGTCTTCTGCTCTTGCCCCATGATGGATATCAGGAGACATAATCTCCCTTTGTGGTCATTTCCAAAGTCAGTTCTCTGGAGAAGGTAGCAACTGTGAGCCATTAACAGCCAGTACTCACAACCCTCAGTTGCTAGTGTCTGGGTGTACTGGCATAGTAAATGGGATCTAGGAGGCATATGAATATGGTCCTCCACATTTGAGTTTCTGCTAGTTGTCTCCTGCTATGGGCTAAATGTTTGTGCCCCTCAAATATTCATATGCTAAAAACCTAATGCCCAAGGTGATGGTATTAGGAAGGAGGCCTTTGGGAGATGACTAGGTCATGTGAGTGGAGACCCTGTGAGTGGGATTAGTGCCTTTATAAAATAGGTCCCACAGAGGTAACTTGTCCCTTGAACTATGTGAAGCTACATTGAGAAGTCTGTGGCCCAGAAGAGGGCACTCACCCAGCTATTCTGGCACCCTGATCTTGGACTTGCAGCCTCCAGAACTGTGAGAAATGAATTTCTGTTGTTTCTAAACTATCCAACCTGTGGTATTTTGTTATAGCAGCCTGAATGGACTAAGACATTTCTCCACCAAAAAAGAAGTCTAATATTCCTCTGAAAATAATTTATTATATATCAGTCAATAGTTTTAGAAGATAACATGAAATCCTCTGTAATAAACAAGAAAACATGACTTTTAAAAAGGAAGATGAGAGTTACTATTGGGTGAAATGTAGAGAAAAACTATGAGATCCCAAACTAAAAATTACTGAAAATGTAATACCAAAATTTAAAAACTACTATAATAATACAAAATTGAGAATTAAGAAAGCTGGAATAAATATCTATATAGCCCTTTTAGTTTAAGATGGCATCTCACTAACAGAATATACTCTACCAGATTTTTTTTTAACATCTTTATTGGAGTATAATTGCTTTACAATGGTGTGTTAGTTTCTGCTTTATAACAAAGTGAATCAGGTATTCATATACATATATCCCCATATCTCCTCCCTCTTGCATCTGCTTCCCACCCTCCCTATCCCACCCCTCTAGGTGGTCACAGAGCACTGAGCTGATCTCCCTGTGCTATGCAGCTGTTTCCCACTAGCTACCTATTTTACATTTACCAAATTAATTTTTAAGCTAAACTGATTAAAAACTAAAAACTAAAAATTGATTTTTAAGCTAAGATATACAGCCATGAAAACAGAATCAAAGAAAAATTTTTGCTAATTATGGATTTGACAACATGAAATGAAAATCACCACCAGTGATTGAAGCTGAAAAACAGTTTTGTCCCAAAGGGAAATAAAATTTGGGGAAAGAGATGGGAAGACATCCTTTTCTCTGTTTCAGAGATCAGGATCTTTACTAAGAAGAAAAATAGTTGTGCTGCTTCTGTTCCACTAATCTGGTAATACATTCATGCATTTGGGCATTCTGTTTCTTGTAATAAAGAAATATATTAATGGGTAGATGCTAATATTCTTTTTCTAGAATTTGAAATCAGACTAGTAATATTTTGTGAACAGAAAAGTCATGGGAGTGGCACTCTCTTAAACATCTCAATTTTTATTCAGGCTTTTTGGCAAGAGGAAACTAAGTATTAGTTTAAATTACTGAGGAATAAATTTTAATTTTCTTAATTCCAGTTAGAGCTAGCAGATAATCCCTTGTCTCAATTCTGTAGCCACATTAGAAAAATTATTGCTAGATACACAGATTTTGGCTAGAGGCTCTGTACATCTGTGGTCCTCTAGCTTAAGTCCTGAGAGGAAACTCCGTTACTTGTAACCAGGAAACAGGGATAGAAACCAAGATAAATGCCTGTTTATGGCAAAATGATAGGAAGGACTGGATCTCTTTTCATTCAAGGATGTGTAAACAGAAATACAAAGCCAAAGACATGTCCATGAAAGAACTCTGTACTCAAGTCATAGACAAAAAGAACAGAGGACTCAAGAAACAGAAGAACATACTTTATTAAAAATGTAATTGTAAAAGTAAGAAACGAATTTAAAGAAAATATTTGCTTTGACTTGGTAATGTAAGTCAAAGAATTCAAGGCTTCATAAAATTAAAACTGATGAAACAAAAGATCAAGACCAAAAAATCTTGTTGAGAGTAGAAATGAAAAGGCAGCTATTTTAGCCATGGGATAATTGAAAGAAACATAAGTATTCATAAACATACAAAAAATACACAATATAAAAGGCATTAAAAACAGTAAATTTCAAAATGAATTTTAGAGAAAACAGATTTGATCATTTGTAAGATAACTTTCCAGTAACTCTTAGAATACTGTACAAAAGTAAAGAATAACACAACTGGGGAAAATGGGGAGAAAGCATGATCAGTATGAAAGACACAAAAGAAAACACATTTGGTTTGTGGGAGTGTTGAATAATAGACTCATATATAGTTCCTGGTAGTATAAGTCAGTGTGTTCATTTATCCAACAAATATTTAGCACCTACAGTGTACAAGGGACTACTATAGTTGAATCAAATGCATCAATGAACCAAAGATGCAAAATACACAAGACGTCTTGATAGCATTCTAATGGCCAAAATTTTCATTGTTTGCACGGTATTTTAGCCTGTAAGTCTCTCTGATTCCCTACCAATATAGAGCTTCTAGAGTGAGGAGACAGACAATTCAAAATAACACAATAAATAGTTAAATTATATAGTCAGCACTTTGAAGGTGGAATCTGCAGAAGAAATAAGGTGTTAAGGATATACTTCATTGATGAGGTGAAATTTGAGGAAAAAATCGCTGGAGATATGTTAGATTCCAAAAAGCTTACAGAGAGAAGAGTAGTCGACACAGAGGATCTAGCTAAAACAAAGGCTCTGAGAGGTTAAAACATGCTTGTTGTAAAAAGAGCAACCAGGAGTCCATGTGTGCTTGCAGTGGAATAATTGAGAAGGAAAGTAGTGAAAGGGAGGGCAGAGCTTTAATAGTTGGCCAGATATGTAGACCTTATAAGGATTTTTGGTTTTTACTTTGATTGAAGTGGAGAGCCACTAGAGTTCTGAACAACATTTCTAGAGAGAATTTTAATAAGATGAAATAAGAGATTTAAAAACATTCACATCCATTGCCTTAGTAATTAAATTTCATAGATTTTATCCTGAAGATATAAGCAGATATGCAACAATGATTTAGGTCCAAGAATACCATAACTTCAGTGAATATATTATAACAAACAATTGGAAACAACTTACTGTTCCAATAGTAGGATAATGATTAAATAAAGTGTGAGTATTCTGCAGGGTTTACAAAACATGCTTTTTTGAAAAATATTTAATGACATGAAGAATGCTTATGGAATAAAAGATGGTAAAAATGGAGGCAAACCTGTAAATAGGCACTTTTGTTAATAAAGTTTCAATTAATATAAGTATGTGAATTAATATATGAAGACAACTAGAGGAAAATACTAGCATGGTAGGAGGGTATGTCTCTGGATGCTGCTATTATGGAATTTAAAAAATTCTTTCTTAGACATATTTACCAATTTATTTATTTATTTGTAAATTAGCATGCATATTTGAAAGCAATAATAAACTGTTCTTCAAAGTAAGAAATTGACTGTGAAGCAAATTACTTTTTAAAGAATGTGTTTGAGACGTCAGACATGAAATAGACTATTTTAATGATGATGATGGCAGAGTTCTTAGTATGATCTAGGCACTGTCCAAAATGCTTGCCTTACTTAAGGCAATCAGCTTTCTAATCTACTTATTCAAATTAACTTTATGAAATATAAGGAGCTATAGGAATGCATTTCATTTCATCTGTTGGATCGAAAAAGATGCAAAATACACAAGACATCTTGGTAGCATTCTAATGGCCAAAATTTTCATTTTTTGCACGGTATTTTAGCCTGTAAGTCTCTCTGATTATAAAGAAAATGAAACAAAAACACTCTTACTTATTGCTGAGCATATTCATGTTTCAGTTTTAGTATATGTGCTGCCGAAGCGAGCACATATTCATGTTTCAGAGGTTGTATGAAACATTCACACAGATTATAACTTTTAATCTTTGTAATAACTATGTAAAGTAGGCATTATTTATAATTTGCAGCTTATAAAACTGAGTCTTTGGGTGGCTGTACTGCCCGAAACATCTTACCTAGCAAATGCCAGAAGCAGGACACAACCCAAGGTATATCCAACACTCAATCTCATTTTCTTAGCCACTACTGTGAACTCTTAGGGGTACAATTTTAACCCTTACAGTGCTAGAATTTCATTAGCATGCTGAATCATTTGTTCAATGCATTTATCTATTTCATTACATTCTCATTTAGAAAATTTTAATGACCACATTATACACTTAGAATTATAGAATGCTAGAATCCAAAGAGACTTTGGATACCTTGTCTAACCTTATAACTCAATACCAAAATCCCATTTTAATGTGAATTACCCTTGCTCTAAGTTATAATAGCTTTGGGTCTCTTGTTGGCAATATCCTGACTCTGCTTCCTACTCAGAAAGAACTGTTCCCACAACATTTTCAAACATCATTCTGTAGTTTCAAAAGCATCATTCTAAGTTTTGGCAAATTTAATGTGAGCTTAGGCTCAGATATGTTTGCTTTTAGAACAAGTAGCTATATCCTTAGTAGCAGATTTAGTTTAGTAATCGAGCACAATGTGTTCATTCATGTGATGAGATATTCAACATCTGGACACACACACACACACACACACACACTTTCTTTTACTCATTCACTTAGTAACAAGTATTTATTGAGCACCTATCATGTTCCAGGCAATGTTGTAAATGCTAATGATACAGTAGTGAACAAAATGAATAACACTCTTCACCTTCAGACTTCAGGGAGATTACATACCAGAAGTAGTCAAGGGAATTTTTAGAATGGAAAAGATGAAGTTTGTACAAGTGCTAGTAAAGCTAGAACCAAAGTAAATGTTTGAAACTACTAATTTAACTTCATTAATTTAAGTGACACATTTTATTGCAGGGCTGGCTGAAGCCTGGGAAATATGTATTATATTATTTTGTAAAATTTTGGACTTGAAAAGAACAGTAAACCTGACCTATACTCAACCTCCCTGCTCTCGTATAGGATTCCTTTCTTTAACTTCCTCTAATTGATCTGGGTTTTGACTACTAGAGCAAATAAAATAAGAACAAGAAAATATGACATAAGAAAGGAATTTTAATCACTAAAGTGCTCTTGCCATTCATAAAAAGTTAAATGTTAAATATCTTGTTTAAGAGCACAAACTGCTAACAACTAGTCAGAATTTGAATCTAAGACTATTACATTCCTACTTTCAACCAATAAAATTTTCTGCCTCTAGGAGATACTTAATTTGTATTGTTAAGGGCTTATGGTACAGTTTAGGAGTATTGCAATATCACAGGCACAGTTTCTTTGGCCCAAGAAATGCAAGGTGGACCAATGTGCTTGCAATTTTCTCTCCATTGCCAAGTGTGAGTCTATATATCAGCCTCCTAATCACAGGCAATGAACAGGCTTTGGTCAAACTCAAATTAAAGGATTTTCTGTATGGAGTCTAGACCTCCATTTTTTAGTTAAAATTGATGGATATAATTGGAAGCAACATTTCATACTTTTTATCTCAAAGGCCACCATATCACCAATTCTCTCTCTCCTCATCGAAATGATTTGAGGACTGCCAGAAAGTAAGTAGGGCACAGTCAAAATCACAACTTTCAAGTTTCTTGTATCAAATATACAAGCGACTGGAGATAAATAACAGCTCTGCAAAATCCTTATTTGTAGCCCGGACACACTATGACTTCTTCATAAGGACTCCCATTAGGCAAGAATAAAGTAACCCTTTAAGAACATAACTAAATAAGGACATCCTTTGTGTTGCTGGATTTGATAACTATATACATGAGACTGTCATAAGTCTATAACATATGATCTTTAAAATAAAGTTTTAAAGTGAGGTAGAGAAAGGAATTGGAAGCCAAATGCTGGGAAAGATATTACCCCCGCAATGATCACATGATGATAAGTCAGAATTGAGCATGGCCTCTGTCCCAATTATCATCTGCCCTCTATAAGGTGATGTTTTTCAGAGACCTGATCAATAAAGTCTCTTTCTGCTCCTTCTGTTTGGAATAGGTTCTATTTAAGTACACTTCTGCCTTATATATGAGTCTGGGCAGTGCAGCTTACAAAAAAAGTATTGTCCTTTATGATACATGTAAACAAGTCATGATGCAATTAAAACTTGATTGCAGTGACTAGAATTAATATATAAATGAGTGAAATGGGATTACTCTAGTTACAGCAGAAGAAAAATGCCAGATCTGAGGTCAACTAAGAATTGTTACATCAGTGGCTATCCTAAGTAAGACACAATTGAATTATTTGAATGGGGCAATAACTGAGACTAAGTTTCATTTAACACTCAATGAAGATGTGATAAGGATAGACTGTTGCAATAAGGTTTTTCAGTGTTCATTTCTGGAAAATTTCTATGCATTCCTGAGTTTAATGGAACTGCAAAGAGAATACCTGTTGAGAAAACAAGTCTTAGTTTAGAATAATCACTTTATGTCCTTGATTAGAAACAGGTGCGAGTAAATGCACACTGACCATTTAGAAGGACAAAGAGACACAAAAGTAGCAAACTTGAATTTTTTTTTAATCCATACTGGATTTTTAGAATTGAAATTACTGTGATAAACTGAACAGATTTTTTTAAAAAATTGCCTGGATTCTGTTTTTCTTCAATTTTCTAGTTCTTCAGGAGGATATCTGATGTGACCATCTCATCTTTTCCTCAACAAGCTCTTTGAATTGCTTTAGTACACTTGAGTTTTATTTATATAAACCAGAACTGTAATAACATGGAAGAGAGATCTCTCGTCATAAATTCTTGTCCTCTAAAGAGACAATATATTCTCCTTTTGCCAAAATATCTCGCCTCACATTGGATTACTGGAAATTTCCCAAACATCTTGTGGTGTTTCTTATATTCATACATGCCTGGAATACCTTACTCCTTTCATCAGAGCATAAAGAACCACGAGGAAGTGCTCTGAAGTCAAACTCCCCTGTTTAAAATCCCAGTTACACCATTTCCTCATTGTATGATATTTAGCAAATTGCCCAACTCTCTAAATTTTAATGTCCTCATCTATAAACTTGGAGTACTACTAATAGCTACTCATAGAGCTGTTGAAAGATTAAATAAGATAAACCATGTAGAGGATTTAGCTAAATGCTTAGCTATAGCATACAAAGAATGATGGTAATTCTTATAATTGTTATCATTATCCATATAAAAATTATGTTCGGCCTCTTTGAGTAATACAACCGTTTCAAAATCTTGGTCACAGGCTCTCATGATACTTTGAAGACTAATGTAGACTAAAGTCAAAAGCAGACTGAAATGTCAAATAATTCCTTAAGGTTGTCCAAAGATTCAATGTGGAAGGATTCTAGGAACATAAAAAGGGCACAGGGATGCTTTATCTTGGTGACTTGGCTGAAACTAGCAACTCTTATTCTCACCTATGGACATATCTAAATGCAGTGACATTTTGTTAGTATTTCATTAAAAAAGATGATTTTAGTCTCAGAATCTCAGAAGCAAAAGAACACTCTTTATTTGTACTTAAGTCTTGTGAGAATTCATTTCCCTAGAGGGCTATTGCCATTAAAAGTATTCCCTGATTCTGTTTAATAACTATGGCCACTTATGTCCAGAGATAAGTAAGTACTTCTTACTAGCTACTGGTACTACTTACTAGCTATGTGACTCCAGACAACTTACCTAGCTTCTATGAATCTTTCCTTATCTACAAAATGTATAAAATGATCTTAATAATATCTCTCTAACCTGGTGTCTATGATAGTTTAAGATACATATCACATCTTGCACACATACTATGTATACGCACCATATGTAGGTAGTATATAGCATAATGGATAGTTGATGTTAGCCGCCAAAGGGTAAATACAAATATGAATATCTATATCAAGATATCAACATCATAATGTCTATAGCAGGATATCTGCTTTTTTATCATCTTCCCCAAAATCAGCACAGAAGCCTTACCCTGAATCAAATTAAACCTATTCTAGTTAAAATATAAGTGTTTACTTAGGAAATATGTATTGTGTGCAAGACCATAGACAAGATTTTATGGAGGAGGCAAGAAGCACAGTCGTTGTTCCTGTTTTCAAAAATTTACTCTCAAATTGAAAACACGACGCTTAGACATCTCAAGAGTTATGTGATAACATGGCAATAAGTACTGCCACAGTGCAGTATTGCATTATTTGCCTGTTAAATGTTATTATCAACAGATGCAAAATTTTCACCTGGGAAGGTCTCTACCACCCCTTGAAAAGCCAAAGGTAATTATGGTTTAACTCTTTGGGGACTTCCCATAATTTTCAGGGGAAAGCCTGTACTTCTGTTCAACAAGGTCTACAGACTCTTCTATATCTGTCTTTCTTTTCTGGCTTTATCTCCCTCCTCTCTGCTGCAGTGAGTTCTGTGTCTCTCCTTTACACACCAGTCACATCCTATGTGTACATAATTCACCACAGTGTTTGACTGTAGCCTGTGTTCTGTGTTCTGACTCTCTTTGCCACTAGAATATGAACTTGAAAGCAGAGGTCTTGTTCTTCTCTGGACCTGTGTATAGAACACAGTGCTTGGCATGTAGTAAGAGTGTTCTAAGTGGGTGTTTGATAGGTTTTTATCTCAAAAAAGGTGGTATTTTGACTGGGCTTTGTCTGTTACAAAGGAATGTCTCATGCCAATTAACTCAGGATGAAGAAGGCTCTGATAACAAGGAGGATCCCATGGAGAAGAAATACAATCATAAGAGACCAAAGAAATTACAATCACTTTGGCTATAAAGTATAAATTACCCAAATCCTATTTCAGTGAGGTCAGTAGGTATACATTTTTTAAACTAGAGAGATAACGTCTTGCACGGTCAACACTGAAATTCAATTTTGATAAGTTTTTAGGAGAATCAGTTGTTATATTTTGGTAACAGAACTTTTTCTGCTCAAATAATGATAGTAGGCCTACATCTCTAATTACTAGAACTAAAAGTCTTCATATGATCAGAATGCCTGTGGAAGGGAATGTTCTGGGCAATTATATTTCTTGATTGGACAGTAATTATAATAATAATTTCTTCTATTTTTTTCACTACACTGTCACAAATCAGGTTCTTTTAATATTGACAAGACTGTTATGAAATAGCTATAGTTCTTATTTTTCACAGAGGAAAACTGAAGTTACTAGAAGTGTGAATGGTCATAATACAATCACATGTTTTTGTTTCTATCATGTAGAATATCTTTGTAAAATGGGAAAATTATAACAATGTAGAATTGGAAAATAACTTTGAAATCTTTTTCCATTCTTATATCAAGCTAATTACCTGCCTTATGCAGAAGAAAGAAACTTACCATTTGAAAGAAATAAGTCCTGTGTCCTTCATAAATACCCAAATTCATAAATAACAGTATAACTACTTTTTAAACAGAGTTTTTAAATTATTTTTGATCATCCCTAAATAGTCAGCAATGAGTGTAGAATGACAGAAATGGATATGGAGAAGCAGATATAGGCAGCAACTTTATCCTCTTAGTACTGTGATTCAAATTTGTGACATCAAAATCACGAACTGCTAAAAGTCATGAGTCTTTGAGGTGGTTTTTGAAACCATAAAGAGTAAATTTACAAATGTCAATCCATTGAAGATTTATAACCCTTTACTTGACATTTAAAGGCTTTCCAGGGCTCTAGGGTCTTGTATCTGAGTCTAATTTCTAGTTTTGTGGAGGCATAGAAGGACAAGTTAAAGGTATATGGAGTGAAAGTCATAAATTGATTGATAAACAAGTCGTTAGGGATCCAAGAGAAAGATCTTTATTTTTTTCACTAGCCTGGTATTATCTTGATTGTTATTTTTCCTATCCTGAAAACAAAGAACAACAAATAAAAATTTCTCAATATTTCCACCACATTTTCTCTAGCATTCTTACAGAGTTCCCTAAAGTAAGGTATTAAAGACTGAGACCAGTCTGGCTAAGAGAATTATATTTATCTAAATATGCAGTTCCCTACATATCAAGAAAGTATATACATTTTTTAAGAAAGAAATTGTATTTCTGAGTTGTTACAATTTAGACAGTTGCAGTAGTATCACAAGTGTTTTTACTCTTTTTACATTGGTTGCCTCTAATCTCTTCTTCATATTGCAAGCATGGTGTATTTTGGAATGTGGACATGATCATCTCACACCCTTACTTAAAGTAATAGCCTTTTCTTTGGACTTTCTTAGGATAAAGACACAGATGTCTCTTAAGAGGATCTGTTCTATGGGCTGGCCCTGATTATCTCTCCAGGTTAATCTCCAGGAAGCAATACCAGTCTCTGAACAGGGCCGCCCTGCCTTTGAATTTCTCCAAATGACTATGCTCTTTGCCCTAGATCTCTCTACCCAAATCTCTCTTCTCTATCCCTCCTCCCTACTGTCTTTTTTGTAATTAGCACATTTTTCTTTCTTCCCATCACTCTTAGTTTCCTCAGAAATATATTTCCTCTCCATAGCATTTATCACAATTGTAAGCTTACTTTATTTGTGTAATTACTGATTTTTCTATGCTCTGTGCAGGACAGTAAGCTGTATAATGAGAGAGACTGTCTGCTTTACTGACGTTATATCCCAGCACCTAGCAGTATGTTAGGAACAAAGTAAGTACTATCAGTGGGCTAATACAAGGATTTGTAGAAACCGAAAATATATATGCCTCATACTATGTAATTCAGCCATGACTAGAGAAGATAACTGAATATGAGCTCATAAGACTGAATTGGTAGTTAATGAAGAAAATTGAAAGACTGGAAATCTTTTCACATAGTGGTTTGAGCTTTTAATTGATAGGAAATTGATAGGTAAAGAGAAGTTTCAAAAATGCTTGCCTACTAGAAATCAGAAAACATAATTTTCTCACCTTATAATTAATAGAGTTTTGTCTAAGTTCCTGTTGGATTTATAACTTAAAGGATACTGTCATAGTCAATTTTGGCTTCTATAACAAATTACCATAGATGAGTGGCTTAAGCAACAAACATTTATTTCTCACAGTTCTGGAAGCTGCATATCTGAGGCATAGGCACTAGCCAGTCAGGTGTCTGGTGAGGGCACTTGTTTGGTTTGCAAACGGCCTGTCTGCTCATTGTATCCTCATATCGAGGGGTGGGGTAGTGGGGAGAGAGAGAGAAAGAGAGAGAGATCATCTCTCTCCCGTCCCTTCATTTAAGGTTACTAATCCCACTCATGAGGGTTCCACCCTTATGGCCTAATTACCTCCTAAAGGCCCACCTCCAAATACTATCACATTGGGGATTCAGGCTTCAACATATGGATATTGGAGGGATATAAACATTCAGTACATAGCAGATACAATATTGTTATGGGAAACAGCATTTGTTATAATGTTTATTAGATAAAATGCTACCTGTTCACTTATAGTTATAAACCGTATCTGTCATAGGAGGATGATTTTTCCTTCTACCTTAGTGATAATTAATTTAGCCAACATCACTAATCTAGCTTTAATTAACTCAACTGATGAAAAAGGACCATGGGACTTCCCTGGTGGTGCAGTAGTTAAAAATCTGCCTGCCAATGCAGGGGACATGGTTTCAAGCCCTGGTCCGGGAAGATCCCGCATGCCGCAGAGCAAGTAAGCCCGTGTGCCACAACTACTGAGCCTGCACTCTAGAGCCCATGAGCTGCAACTAGAGAAAGCCCATGTGCCACAATGAAGACCCAACGCAGCCAATAAATAAATTTATAAAGAAAGAAAAAGAAAAAGGACCATGAAGTCCTTAAATTCATTAAAATGAAAATAACTAGAGAAATATTAGATCCTTATAAAATATATTTAGAAATAGAGTTAATTTTAAAATAAATCACAACACCTAAATATTGTCAAAATAGTGATATGTAATAAAAATGGTCTGTTAACAAAAGTTTTGTGAAGTTCTGGGTTAACCAAAGTTAAATTAGTTTCTTTATTGCAAAGTATCTCAGAATCTTTAAGATAGTAAGCTTCACTGTGTGAATCTTAAGGTGGGAATAGTGTAAACTGCATTTAATAAATTCATCTGAACACAAAATTCTTTTTCACAAGCATCTCCCAAAGAATATATACTTGAGAATGCTGATAGTGGGATACTTTCCATCTCTGTAATGGTACATTTCATGTCTTAGATGTATGAATATGCCTAGAGAAAGGAAAGGAAGAGAGATAAATCCTTTAAAAACAAAGTGAGAATATCACACCTAGACAAATGGGAAAAGTCTTTCAAATTTAGAACTAGATGGAAAATGACACTCTAAGCACTTTCTATTCCACTCACTCAGCTCTGAATTTGAGATGTTATTCTTTTATTGTAATGTGTACACACTGACATATAAAGCCAACCCTAATGCTTGATAGTTGAATATGGATGGCACAGTGCTAATGATATTCTCATGACTGTGAGAGGAATCTAAATATTTTCTTCCTTGTATAATTGCACACTGAATGCCTGGTTTCGACAGATAATTTTTAATATTTAAATTATAAGGTAATTAAGTAGAACTCTTTTCAGGGACCCCTAGCTCAAGCACCAAATTGTATTAATTATATAAGACGCTTTGTTGAAAAATGTGGCCAGTTTAAATTCATATTGCCAAATAAATTTGAAAGAACACATTCATTAAATTCTTCCATTATGTTCTTGTCATTTCTGTTGGTATGAATGTTCTGACCTTTGAAAACGATGAACAATTCAGAAATTAAACATTTTAAAAAGCAGTATTAAATTGTGATTGAGGATACTGAGGAGTTGTTTTGATATTACTGACTTTTGTAATTTGTTACAGGTAGTTATCGAGTTCATCTAGACTTTCTCTCAATAAAAATAAATACACTTCAAAGTATCTGTAAAGCAGATGTATGAGCACTTTTATTGGAATTTCAAATATGGAGTCTTAGGTGTCTTTCTAAGCACCATGGTCTAATAGCAAAACAGGTTCTGAACTGTGAATCATAAAATCTAGTCAGATGGCAAACTTTGGTATTTTTTTATCCACCACATTCTGTTGCTTCTGATTTATTTACCAAGTACCTACATGCAGGAAGTAAATGCTCAGTTACCTTCTGGGTAATTAGTACTTTTATTCAAAGACTCACAGAACTTTTGGGTATAGTAACATATAAACAACTAACAAATAATGTAAATGTTTAAACACAGACTATTCAACAAGTGATGACATCACAGAAGAAATGTTATATGTGGATTTCATTGTGTCCACAATGTTATATGTGGAAGAATCCTAAGTGTGTTATTATAGTTGGTCTTAGAACATGAGTAGGGCTTTACAAGTGTAAAAAGATACTGTTGTGAGGTTGGGATGGTAGTGGGTGAACCATAGGATTGCCAGATTTGGCAAGTAAGAATATAGGGTGCGTTTGGAGTTCTTTAGTTTATTCGGTACTCCAAATTACGGGAAACCAGTACACACATGTGGTTGATTGACATTAACTTGCGTATTTAAGGGGTAATCCTGGGTCAGTACATCCTTGAGTTTATCAATGGTGTGGAATGCCTAGCTACCTATAATAGAGTTAAATGGGAGTCAGTGGGGCTCTGTATGTGGATTCAAACAATTAAAAGTTTGGAACAACCATTATGGGGTATGGCAACAATTACTGACTAGTACCTACCTAGAATTTCTTCATGACATTGAATTTTCAGCAAATTAGAAACTTTCTGTCTATTTCAAATATTCATATACTTTATGCAGTGTAGGAAGACACACAGATATACAGTTTATATAGATGCTTCTTACGTGTTTTATTATATTTTATAAATACTTTATTCTATTATGATATTAATACATATGCAATATAGGAAAGTATATAATACATCACATCAACACACAGAAATAACATTTTGTTGTTACATACTATGTATGAATATATAGATTTATAGGTAACTGTTATGTACATATGTAGCTATAGATAGGTAGTATTTTGATTAGCTTTGTACATTGCTTCTTGTACTTAGTATCACAAGGAGAGCATTTTATTTCATTAAAGTAATCTGAAAATATAATTTTCAGTGGCTTCATCGTATAATACTGTTTGTATTGATCAATACTTAAGCAATTCCCTATTTAAGATTTAGAATGCTTTTCAACTATGTACTGTTATAAAAACACTGCGGTAAGAATTCTTTAGCATAGAATTATTGTTTACATTTTTCATATGTTCTTAGGATGAATTCCAAAAACCATAATTAGTTGGTTAAAGCATATGTGTCTTTTAGATCTTGGGATTTATTTGGCCAAATTGCTTTCTAGAAAAGTTTTATGAATTTAACTCCTCCTGGGAGTGTAAGAGACTATTTGCTTCACTGTAAATTCACAAACATTCAATATTTTAAAAAATTCTTGACTGTTCTTGGCACTTGCATTTCTTTGTTATCTAGGAAGTTTTGTTAGAGGAGGCACATGTTTCTAATTCTACGAGTTATCTGCTCATCTTTCTTCCCAGGTTTCTATTAGGCTATTAGCTTTTATTTTCTTAATGATTTGCAACAAGTATTAGTATACTAATGTTTTTAACTCTAGGTCATATCTCTTGAAATGTATTTCCAACTTTGCCATTTGCTTTTCATAGTAATAAGATGTATGATATATAGTAACCTTAAAGTTTTATGTAGCCATATGTTTCAATATTTTATTTCTTCATTTTTCTTATGCACAGAACAGATTTCTTTAGCCAAAAAGTAGATGGATATTCATTTAAAACTTCTGGTATTTCACTTAATCTTTTTCTTTTTTATTAAACTCTGAACATCTGAAATTTATTTTGGTGTAAAATCTGAGGTAAGGATGTAACAGTCTACTAATTTAGGATAGTCAAGTCTCCCAGCAAAATTTATTGACTGACAAGGTTATCCCTTCCCACTTCAATTTATATTGTTTTATTTTTTAATGCATCAAGTTGATATAGATATAAACATTGACATATAATCTGTTTTGAGACTATCTATTCTATTCCTTTCATTTTACTGTTAACTCTTGAACTAGTTTCACACGTAATAAAGTTGTCCAGTTAGTGTAACATGAGGTGGCTACCAGGCCATCACTCTCAACCTCTCTCCTTGATGCCACTATACTTAAATGTCCAAAACCATTCCCCTGTTGATTTATTTTCCAGACAAACTTTAGAATAGTTATGTCAACTTCTTTTGTTAAAGGAATTTTATTGAGATGCATTCAGGACTATAAATTTACCTGGTAAGAACTAAGTTTTGAAACAATGGTCTCTTCCAGGAACATAATAATAACTAACATTTATTACATATTTATTATATACCATTATTTGAAGTCATTCCCATTTACTAACTCATTTAAAACCACATACCCTCACTTCCTTGGTGATTTGATTGAGTTCCAAGGCTTTGAATTCATTTTCTATGAGAGCATCCAGATTTGCCTTTCCAGTTATGAACACCCTGCCGAACTCTGTAAAATATATCCCTTTCCTACTTAACACCTCTTCTTGTATGTCTCATAGGCATTTAAAACTTGATATGTCCAAACTGGACTTCACTGATGCCTTCCCCATCTTAGTTAATGGCTCCATTTAAAAACCTTACAGTATCAATTGACTCCTTTTTTTTTAATTTATTTTTTTATATAGCAGGTTCTTATTAGTCATCAATTTTATACACATCAGTGTATACATCAATCCCAATTTCCCAATTCATCAGACCACCACCCCACCCCCTGCTTTCCCCTCTTGGTGCCCATACGTTTGTTCTCTACATCTGTGTCTCTATTTCTGCCTTGCAAGCCATTTCATCTGTTCCATTTTTCTAGATTCCACATATATGGATTAATATATGGTATTTGTTTTTCTCTTTCTGACTTACTTCACTCTGTATGACAGTCTCTAGGTCCATCCATGTCTCTACAAATGACCCAATTTCGTTCCTTTTTATGGCTGAGAAATATTCCATTGTATATATGTACCATATCTTCTTCCATTCATCTGTCGATGGGCATTTAGGTTGCTTCCATGACCTGGCTATTATAAATACTGCTGCAATGAACATTGGGGTGCATGTGTCTCTTTGAATTATGGTTTTCTCTGGTATATGCCCAGTAGTGGGATTGCTGGGTCATATGGTAATTCTATTTTTTGTTTTTTAAGGAACCTCCATACTGTTCTCCATAGTGGCTGAATCAACTTACATTCCCACCAACAGTGCAAGAGGATTCCCTTTTCTCTACACCCTCTCCAGCATTAGTTGTTTGTAGATTTTCTGATGAGGCCCATTCTAACTGGTGTGAGGTGATACCTCATTGTAGTTTTCATTTGCATTTCTCTAATAATTAGTGATGTTGAGCAGCTTTTCATGTGCTTCTTGTCCATCTGTATGTCTTCTTTGGAGAAATGTCTATTTAGGTCTTCTGCCAATTTTTGGATTGGGTTTTTTTTTTTTTTTTTTTTAATATTGAGCTGCATGAGCTGTTTATATATTTTGGAGATTAATCCTTTGTCTGTTGATTCATTTGCAAATATTTTCTCCCATTCTGAGGGCTGTCTTTTGATCTTGTTTATAGTTTCCTTTGCAGTGAAAAAGCTTTTAAGTTTCATTTGGTCCCATTTGTTTATTTTTGTTTTTATTTCCATTACTTTAGGAGGTGGGTCACAAAAGATCTTGCTGTGATTTATGTCAAAGAGTGTTCTTCCTATGTTTTCCTCTAAGAGTTTTATAGTGTCCAGTCTTACATTTAGGTCTTAATACCTTTTGAGTTTATTTTTGTGCATGGTATTAGGGAGTGTTCTAATTTCATTCTTTTACATGTAGCTGTCCAGTGTTCCCAGCACCATTTACTGAAGAGGCTGTCTTTTCTCCATTGTATATCCTTCCCTCCTTTGTCATAGATTAGTAGAGCATAGGTCCGTGGGTTTACCTCTGGGCTTTCTGTCCTGTTCCATTGATCTGTATTTCTGTTTTTGTGCCAGTACCATATTGTCTTGATTACTGTAACTTTGTAGTATAGTCTGAAGTCAGGGAGTCTGATTCTTCCAGCTCTGTTATTTTCCCTCAAGTTTGCTTTGGCTATTCGGGGTCTTTTGTGTCTCCATACAAATTTTAAGATTTTTTGTTCTAGTTCTGTAAAACATACCATTGGTAATTTGTTAGAGATTGCATTGAATCTGTAGATTGCTTTGGGTAGTTTAGTCATTTTCACAATATTGATTCTTCCAGTCCAAGAACATGGTATATCTCTCCATCTGTTTGTGTCATTTTTGATTTCTTTCATCAGTGTCTTAAAGTTTTCTGAATACAGGTCTTTTACCTCCTTAGGTAGGTTTATTTCTAGGTATTTTATTCTTTTTGTTGCAATGGTGAATGGGATTGTTTCCTTAATTTCTCTTTCTGATCTTTCGTTGTTAGTGTATAAGAATGCAAGAGATTTTTCTGTGCATGAATTTTGTATCCTGCAACTTAGCCAAATTCATTGATTAGCTGTAGTAGTTTTTTGGTGGCATCTGTAGGATCATCTATGTATAGTATCATGTCATCTGCAAAGAGTGACAGTTTTACTTCTTCTTTTCCAATTTGGATTCCTTTTATTTCTTTTTCTTCTCTGATTGTTGTGGCTAGGACCTCCAATACTATGTTGAATAATAGTGGTGAGAGTGGACATCCTTGTCTTGTTCCTGATCTTAGAGGAAATGCTTTCAGTTTTTCACCATTGAGAATGATGTTTGCTGTGGGTTTGTCACATATGGCCTTTATCATGCTGAGGTAGTTTCCCTGTATGCCCACTTTCTGGAGAGTTTTTATCATAAATGGTGTTGAATTTTGTCAAAAACTTTTCCTGCATCTATTGAGATGATCATATTTTTTTATTCTTCAATTTGTTAATATGGTGTATCACATTGACAGATTTGCATATACTGAAGAATCCTTGCATCCCTGGGATAAATCCCACTTGATCATGGTGTATGATCCTTTTAATTTGTTGTTGGATTCTGTTTGCTAGTATTTTGTTGAGGATTTTTGCATCTATATTCATTAGTGATATTGGTCTGTAAGTTTCTTTTTTTGTAGTATCTTTGTCTGGCTTTGGTCTCAGGGTGGTGGTGGCCTCGTAGAGTGAGTTTGAGAGTGTTCCTTACTCTGCAATTGTTTTGGAAGAGTTTGAGGAGAATGGGAGTTAGCTCTTCTCTAAATATTTGATAGAATTCACCTGTGAAGCCATCTGGTCCTGAACATTTGTTTGTTGGAAGATTTTTAATTACAGTTTCAATTTCATTGCTTGTGATTTGTCTCTTCATAGTTTCTATTTCTTCCTGGTTCAGTCTTGGAAGGTTATACCTTTCTAAGAAATCACTTGACTCTTCTCTTTCTCTCATACTCCACATGTAATCCATCTGGATATATTTTGTTCTTGATATATTTCTTAGCACTTCCGTTACGGCTACATTGATCCAATCCATCTCTCACTTGGATTGCTGCAGTGGCCTCCTTGGAGGTTTCCTTGCTCTGATCCTTGCTCCACTAGGGTCTTTTCCCAGTAGAGTAACCAGATTAAAGCCAGTCTTACAGTAACCTAAAATGCTATCCTAGCATTTAATTTACTTATTTAATTTTCTCATGATTTCTTTTTTAAAATTAATTAATTTTATTTATTTTTGGCTGCATTGGGTCTTTGTTGCTGCATGTGGGCTTTCTCTAGTTCTGGTGAGTGGAGGCTACTCTTCATTGCTGTGCACAGGCTTCTCATTGTGGTGGCTTATCTCATTGCATAGCACGGGCTCTAGGCACATGGGCTTCAGTAGTTGTGGCTCACGGGCTCTAGAGAGCAGGCTTAGTAGATGTCGCACATGGGCTTAGTTGCTCCACGGCATGTGGGATTTTCCCAGACCAGAATTCGAACCCGTGTCCCCTGCATTGGCAGGCGGATTCTTAACCACTGCGCCACCAGGGAAGCCCTATTTTCTGTTTTTCTCTCAAGAATGTATGATGCCCAAAGGCAGAAATCTGTGTCTGTTTTGTTCATGGATATGCCTAAGCACCAAAGGTAGTATATTCTTGGCACGAAATAGTTGCTTAGTTTTCATAAATTCACAAAACAGATATGCAACTCAATAAGCCATATACTATTATTGCTTCTACTTTTCAGATGTGAAGAACAAATAATAGCAAGGTGAAGTAACCCAAGGATACTTAATGGCAGTTGCAGAGCCAGGATTTCAGCCTAAGCACTGCTTCTGGAGTCTGAATTTTTAATCTCTAGACTGGGTATTGCAATAAACCATTATATTTTTTTCAGTTAGATTGTGGCTAATATTTTACTACCTAACCATTTTGAAATTAGGCATTACATCTGCCTTGCTTTGACCAGTGTAAAGCAGAAGTGGTGAAGGAATCTGTTGAACAATTTTCATCTTCCATTTTTCTCATGCCATGGTGCAGAGATACCAATACTTAGGGCCCTGAATATACACCATATGTAATAGATTGCCCTTCCAACTGACCAAGGACATGAAACATGTGTGAGAAACAAACCAAGCTTATTTAGAGGGATTACTTATCACCATAACATAACCAGTCCAGAATAATATAAGCATTTATAATTTTCTTCATATAGATTCACAGAATGATATTCCTAGGCAGTGGTTGTTTGTTTATGTGTGTGAAGTATATGTTATTTTGTGTGCTTTCAGGGTGGTATAATTTTGGCTTTAGAATGTTTGGTTGAAATATTTTTAAACATATTTCAGGTACTGTATTTCAAGTAAAGTAAGGCATCTGATATTTTTATACTGATCTAAACTGTAACTACTGTTCTTAAGATAAATTCAATCTAAGATGTTATACCTCAGTTCTCTTCCATTTCCATATATATAATTCTGCCACCTGCAAGTAATGCTAATTTTGTTTCATTTCCAATAGTAATATCTTATTTCTGTCTCATGCTTTATTACTTTCGAGAGAATGTCCAGATAATGTTAAAAAATAATGATGTCTTTGTCTTCCTCCTGATTTTAATGGGAATGACTATAGTGTTTCACTATAAGTATGTTGTTGGCATTTGGTTTAAAAATTTTTTTATCATGTCAAGGAAGTAACTTTCTATTCTGATGTTTCTACATGTTTCTTTTCTTTTTACCCAGATGTGGGTAAAATGCCTTTTTTTTTTTTACTTATTGAAATAACCACATGGTATTTACTTTAACCAGTAGGATTGATATTAATACATTAATACATATTAATACATATTACATTGATTCCCAAATGTAATGATGGTAGTTTTGAATTATTATCTTGCTAAATGACACTTCTCAGTAATTTTTTTCCCTGAAACCTTCCACCTTTAAGATGAGGCTTATAGCCTCAGAAAAGAAGAATATGAATATTGCCTCTGGAAGGAGAAGATATTAAAGTAGCTTCTTCCAGACCTTAAGGGAAAATGAAAGCCCTTTCTGTTGGAAAGACGGGTTTCCAGGAAGAGCGATGTACATGGTAGTTTCTGGGGTGTTAGAGAGCACAGGCTGCTAAACATGAAATTCTTACTGTTCTATATGCACAGATGAAACTAGGCATGGGGAATAAAAATGCTTCCTAATTTTTCCATATTTAATATGTTCTTAGAATTAAAAAAAACATTTTTACTACTAAATAAGGGCAGAAGTTTAAAGCTTCTGAATGGTGACTACTGAATACTTGTGGTCTAGGAGCTGGATATTTTTAGAGATTTTTGGCACATTATTTGGATGACAGATATGTTTAGTGAAGTAATCAGAAATCTTTGGTTGCAAGTAACAGAAATTCAGTTTAAAGTAATTTCTGAAAACATAATATTTATTGGCACTCTTATCCTGTTTGTGGTTTGATTTGGGGGGGCTAATAATTCTATAAATGATAATCTATAAATAGTATAGATTTTAGTAATAATCTATTCTATTAATATGTATAATATATTAATTTATATAATATATTTATAAATATAATGTATAATGTATTATAATAATATAATATATTCTATAAATAAATAAATCTAGTCCTAAGTGGAATCAAAGACTGCTCAATCTCTCTCACTCTCTTTCCATTATCTCGCATCTTTAATTCTCTCTACATGTTACCTTATGCCTTTCAGGTCTCTTGTTACCAAGAAAGGGAAGTCCTGGGTACTGGTAATTCCAATTAGAAGGTGGGGCAGGTAAGGCCCAGAATGATCTTCATTGGGTCATGTGCCTATTGCTGGCACCAATATTTTATCTTGGAGACAGGATGCTGTTGTTAGTGCAAGATGGGCCATATGTCGGCCCTTTGGCCGTGCGAGTGGGAGGCTATGATTTTTAGCTCCCATGTGAAATACATGAGTGGGGACAGGGTGAAGCATTTCACTAAATGGGTATGTGGTTACCAGGAGAATGGAGAAAGAGCTCTTTGACTGCCCAAACTAGCAGATGTCTATTGCAACTGGGGAATCAGAAGTGATGACCAAAAATGTACTGATAATACAAAAAGACAAAGCTAGGATGCAGAGTAAATATA
Source organism: Globicephala melas (assembly GCF_963455315.2). Lineage (NCBI taxonomy): Eukaryota > Metazoa > Chordata > Mammalia > Artiodactyla > Delphinidae > Globicephala > Globicephala melas. Next base: position 28,675,920 of record NC_083321.1, on the reverse strand, counting down.
GGCTGAGTTAACCGTTCAAGAAAGAGGATGTAATCAATTGTCAGTTGACAACTGATAGGTGAAAAAGAGGAAGTAAAATATCAGTGAAGTGTTGATAGGGCAAATACAACTGGGATTTGCCAATTGAATGTCAATAATGCAAGAAGGGTTTAAGAAACTGAAGACAGTACAGCCTAGCGAACGCTTACGTTTTTGGTATTGGTAGATGTCAAATTACAAACTTATTTATTTTGCTACTAATAGGAAACAAAATTTATGGTATGAGGAGGTCTGAGGATTTTCTGATTGAGACCAAAGGAAACATGGACTCTTAGGTGCTGATTGTAACTCTCTGCCTCCTGATCTGTGAGGAATCACAAACACTGCAGGCACAAGAAAAACATCCACTGAGTCATGGTCCATCTCTACTCATCTGCCTTCTACCTGAGAATGAATAACTGTTCTTAAACAGTCACACTGTCAAGAGACCATAAAAAAGAAGGTGGCTCTTAAAGGAATGGCTAAAAATTAAGTAGCGTTCCTATCAATAAAAAATTAAGCAGCATATTTGTTAAGTAGGGTATAAAATTACTGTTTCTATCACAAAAATTTATAGAGGTGAAAATAATAATCTATAAACAGTTGAAGATATTGTGGTTACATAGGAAAAGCTCAGATGAGATAAGATTTCAAATCAAGACAAAAGATGTATATATTAAATGATGTTTGTATCCATCCCCACATGCTCTCAACCTACCATTTCATTGTAGTCTTCACTGTGGAACCCAAATGTGCACAATTATAAGCTAAGAGCATCTCACCTCAGCTACTCACTTTCTGCTTCCAGTCTTCCAGTCTTCCATTCAGCCATTTTGATGCATTTGCCAACAAATATGAAGTAGTTATGGGTCAATCCTTGACCGTTGGGAAATGGAGTCCAGAGGATTCACACTTGCCTCTTCTGATCCTTAGGCAAATAGTTCTGAAGTGTGTTGTACGTGAATCCTCAGAGAATTCTAGCAGAATTGAACCCTAGTTACCCACAACAGGATCAGCTTGTAACTCACGCTTTGGATCAACTTCACCTGCTTTCTTCTCACACACCTTTTGGTTCCCTCCTCTTATTCTTTGGAATCACCCCTCAAAATAAACTACCCTATTTCTGCTTTTAAGGAAAACCTAAAATAAAACAACTGGATAAAGATGAAGCAAGTATGAATGTCACAAATGAATTCAGGGGGGTAAGAGCCAAAACAGATGAAGTTTGCATATTAAATGGAAAAAGTGATAAAAATGCTGGCTTTGTGAGTTATGATTTGTCCAGTGAAGTGATAATTCCACTGTTTTTCACATACGGTGTAATGTGAAGAGATTACATTTATGTAGTTTCAACTTTATTGTGAGACACTCTACTACAGTGTATGGAGGCAAGTGACCAAGAGCAAACTACTTAACTTCTACAAGCCTCAGTATTCTCATTCTATATAAAATATAAATAATGATAATATCAAATTCATTTGGTTGTTATAAGACCAAATGAAGTAACATCTATAAATCAGTGTTGTATTTTGAAAACACAAGGGCCAATTTCCCCTCCCTGGATAGAAGGAGAAGTGCCTTACATTTTATTCTGATGAATCAATACCCACTCTGAAAAGAGACGAGGATTCTTCTAACCAAAGTAAATCAATAACTTTGTTAGTTATAAGAGGGTCACCCCACTGTTCAAGAATTTCTTAGGATACCCTTCTGCTGTTACTACAGCTGTTTTACTTCTACTTTATCAATACTATTACATATCATATATCATTATGATATTATTTGTATCTGTACTTTCAGCATTTGGCAAGTCCCTGAACTAAGTAGTCAGTAGATATTTGTTGAATGTGTAAATAAACAGTTTGCTAAATGTGAAGAGTGTGGCAATTCTAAAGAAAGAATTGACAACTATGATAGTATGGGAAATCTGCCAGCAGATGTGGCCTCCCTGGTAGCACCAGTTTACTATAGAGAAAACAAAGATTAATGTAGTCTGATATCATGACGTATGTCTACATATGTCTACATATGTCTACGTATGTCTACATCACAGGAGGAGACAACAGGATACCTTAAGCTCTACTGGAAGGAGCAAGTGTCTTTGGGTGAAGAAACAGCAATGGCAAAGGTCTTGAGTTGAGAAAATACTGATTATGTTCAAGGAAAAAGGAAGCCAGCATGAATGGTGTGATATGAGCAAGGGAGAGAATAGTAGGAGATGTGGTCAGAAATGAGGGGACAGATCACATAGTAGTGTGATCACAGTAAGATGTCTGGTTTTTATTTGATTATGATAATAAGCTGTTGGAATGTTATAAGCAGGAGAATTACATGATATGATCTGATCTTTTCAAAATCACTCTAGCTACGGTGTAGAGAATTGATTATAGGGGCCAAGATTATAGGGGTCAATTCTACTATCTTATTATAGTAGAATCAGGAGGTAAGTTAGGAAGGTAATAGCAAGGTTCCAATTGAGCCCTGTGGTACTTTGGAATGGTGTCATAAAGGTGGAGGTAAGGGGTGGTTAGATTCAGGTTTATTTTGAAAATAAGATCAATGGACTTAACTCGTGATTCCATGTAGAGTCAAGAACAATGCCTGGAGAGGGACCTTCAAGATGGTGTAGGAGTAAGACATGGAGATCACCTTCCTTCCCACAAATACATCAAAAATACATCTACATCTGGAACAACTCCTACAGAACACCTACTGAACACTGACAGAAGACTTCAGACTTCCCAAAAGGCAAGAAACTCCCCATATACCTGGCCATGTGGCTGACAGGGCCTTGGTGCTCTGGCTGGATGTGAGGCCTGAGCCTCTGAGGTGGGAGAGCCAAGTTCAGGACACTGAACCACCAGAGACCTCCTGGCCCCATGTAATATCAATTGGCGAGAGCTCTACCAGAAATCTCCATTTCAAAGCTAAGACCCAGCTCCACTCAACAACCAGCAAGCTTCAGTGCTGGAAACCCTATGCCAAACAACTAGCAAGACAGGACCACAACCCGACCCATTAGCAGAGAGGCTGCCTAAAATCATTCTAAGTTCACAGACACCACAAAACATACCACCAGACACAGCCCTGCTCACCAGAAACACAAGATCCAGCCTCATCCACCAGAACATATGAAACAGTACCTTCCACAAGGAAGCCTACACAACCCACTGAACCAACCTTATCCACTGGGGTCAGACACCAAGAACAACAGGAACTACAAACCTGCAGCCTGCAAAAAGGAGACCACAACCACAGTAAGTTAAGCAAAATGGGAAGACAGAGAAATACGCAGCAGGTGAAGGAACAAGGTAAAAACCCACCAGACCAAACAATGAAGAGGAAATAGGCAGTCCACCTGAAAAAGAATTCAGAGTAATGATAGTAAATGTGAATCAAAATCTTGGAAATAGAATGGAGAAAATACAAGAAATGTTAAAGGAGGACCTAGCAGAACTAAAGAACAAACAAACAATGATGAACAACACAAGAAATGAAATTAAAAATACTCTAGAAGGAATCAATAGTGGAATAACTGAGGCAGAAGAAAGATTAAGTGACCTGGAAGATAAAATAGTGGAAATAACTACAGCAGAGCAGAATAAAGAAAAAGGAATGAAAAGAATTGAGGATAGCCTCAGAGACCTCTGAAACAAAGTTAAACACACCAATATTAGAATTATATGGGTCCCAGAAGAAGAAGAGAAAAAGAAAGGGAATGCGAAAATATTTGAAGAGATTATAGTTGAAAACTTCCCTAATATGGGAAAGGAAATAATCAGTCAAGAACAGGAAGTGCAGAGAGTCCCATAAAGGATAAATCCAAGGAGAAATGCACCAAGACACATATTAATCAAACTATCAAAAATTAAATACAAAGAAAAAATATTAAAAGCAGCAAGGGAAAAGCAACAAATAACATATAAGGGAATCCCCGTAAGGTTAGCAGCTGATCTTTCAGCAGAAGCTCTGCAAGCCAGAAGGGAGTAGCAGGACATATTTAAAGTGATGAAAGGGAAAAATCTACAACCAAGATTACTCTACCCAGCAAGGATCTCATTCAGATTTGATGGAGAAATTAAAACCTTTATAGACAAGCAAAAGCTAAGAGAATTCAGCACCACCAACTGAGCTTTACAACAAATACTAAAGGAACTTCTCTAGGCAGGAAACACAAGAGAAGGAAAAGACCTACAATAACAAACCCAAAACAATTAAGAAAATTTTAATAGGAACATACATATCAATAATTACCTTTAATATAAATGGATTAAGCAAGCAAAAGACATAGATTGGCTGAATGGATACAAAAACAAGACCCATATATAGGCTGTCTGCAAGAGACCCACTTCAGACCTAGGGTCATCTACAGACTGAAAGTGAGGGGATGGAGAAAGATATTCCATGCAAATGGAAATAAAAAGACCTGGAGTAGCAATTCTCATATCAGACAAAGTGACTTTAAAATAAAGACTACTAAAAGAGGCAAAGAAGGACACTACATAATGATCAAGGGACCAATCCTAGAAGAAGATATAACAATTGTAAATATGCACCCAATGTAGGAACACCTCAACACATAAGGCAAATGCTAACAGCCATAAAAGGGAGAATCGACAGTAACACAATAATAGTAGGGGACTTTAACACCCCACTATCACCAATGGACATCTCATCCAAAATGAAAATAAATAAGGAAACACGAGCTTTAAATGACACATTAAACAAGATGAAATTAATTGATATTTATAGGACATTCCAACCCAAAACAACAGAACACACTTTCTTCTCAAGTGCTCATGGAACATTCTCCAGGATAGATCATATCTTGGGTCACAAATCAAGCCGTGTTAAATTTAAGAAAATTGAACTCGTATCAGGTATCTTTTCTGACCACAACGCTATGAGACTAGATATCAATTATGGGGAAAAAATACGTAAAAAATACAAACACATGGAGGCAAAACATCACACTACTAAATAACAAAGAGATCACTGAGGAAATCAAAGAGGAAATCAAAAAATACCTAGAAACAAATGACAATGAGAACACAATGACCCAAAACCTATTAGATGCAGCAAAAGCAGTTCTAAGAGGGAAATTTATAGCAATACAATCCTACCTCAAGAAACAAGAATCATCTCAAATAAACAACTGAACCTTACACATAAAGCAACAAGAGAAAGAAGAACAAAAAAACCCCAAAGTTAACAGAAGGAAAGAAATAATAAAGATCAGATTAGAAATGAATGAAAAAGAAATGAAGGAAACAATAGCAAAGATCAATAAAACTAAAAGCTGGTTCTTCAAAAAGATAAACAAAATTGATAAACCATTAGCCAGACTCATTAAGAAAAACAAGGAGAAGACTCAAATCAACAGAATTAGAAATGAAAAAGGAGAAGTAACAACTGACACTGCAGAAATACAAAGGATCATGAGGGATTACTACAAGCAACTCTATGCCAATAAAATGGACAACCTGGAAGAAATGGACAAATTCTCAGAAAAGCACAACCTTCTGAGACTGAGCCAGGAAGAAATAGAAAATATAAACAGACCAATCACAAGCACTGAAATTGAGATTGTGATTAAAAATCTTCCAACAGGGCTTCCCTGGTGGTGCAGTGGTTGGGAGTCCACCGGCCAATGCAGGGGACACGGATTCTTGCCCCGGTCTGGGAGGGTCCCGCGTGCCACGGAGCGGCTGGGCCCGTGGGCCATGGCCGTGGAGCCTATGCTCTGCAGCAGGAGGGGCCACAGCAGTGAGAGGCCCGCATACCACAAAAAAAAAAAAAAAGAAAAATCTTCCAACAAACAAAAGCCCAGGACTAGATGGTTTCACAGGTGAATTCTATCAAATATTTAGAGAGGAGCTAACACCTATCCTTCTCAAACTCTTCCAAAGTATAGCAGAGGGAGGAATACTCCCAAACTCATTCTACAAGGCCACCATCACCCTGATATCAAACCCAGACAAAGATGTCACAAAAAAAACTACAGGCCAATATCACTGATGACCATAGATACAGAAATCCTCAACAAAATACGAACAAACAGAATCCAGCAGCACATTCAAAGGATCACACAGCATGGTCAAGTGGGGTTTATTCCAGGAATGCAAGGATTCTTCAATATACGAAATTCAATTAATGTGGTACACCGTATTAACAAATTGAAGGATAAAAACCATATGATCATCTCAATAGATGCAGAAAATGCTTCCAACAAAATTCAACATCATTTTTGATAAAAACTCTCCAGAAAGTAGACAAAGAGGAAACTTAGCTCAACATAATAAAGGCCATATATGACAAACCCACAATCAACATCATTTTCAATGGTGAAACACTGAAACTATTACCTCTAAGTTCAGGAACAAGACAAGGTTGCCCACTCTCACCACTGTTATTCAACATAGTTTTGGAAGTTTTAGCCACAGCAATCAGAGAAGAAGAAGAAATAAAAGGAATCCAAATCAGAAAAGAAGAAGTAAAACCATCACTGTTTGCTCTTGACTTGATTCTATACATAGGGAATCTTAAAGATACCATCAGAAAACTACTAGAGCTAATCAATGAATTTGGTAAAGTAGCAGCATACAAAATTAATGCACAGAAATCTCTTGCATTCCTATACACTAATGATGAAAAATCTGAAAGAGAAATTAAGGAAACACCCCCATTTACCACTGCGACAAAAAGAATAAAATACTTAGGAATAAAACTACCTAAGGAGACAAAAGACCTGTATGCAGAAAATTATAAGACACTGAGGAAAGAATTTAAAGATGATACAAACAGGTGGAGAGTTATGCCATGTCCTTGGATTGGAAGAATCAACACTGTGAAAATACTGTACTACCCAAAGCAATTTACATATTCAATGCAATCCCTATCAAACTACCAATGGCATTTTTCACAGAACCAGAACAAAAAATTTCACAATTTGTATGGAAACATAGAAGACCCTGAATAACCAGAGCAATCTTGAGAAAGAAGACAGAACAGGAGGAATCAGGCTCCCGGACTTCAGACTGAACTACAAAGCTACAGTACTCAAGACAGTATGGTAGTGGCACAAAAACAGAAATATAGATCAGTGGAACAGAATAGAAAGCCCAGAGATAAACCCATGCACATATGGTCACCTTATCTTTGATATAAAGGAGGCAAGAATATACAATGGAGAAAAGACAGCCCCTTCAATAAGTGGTGCTGGGAAAACTGGACAGCTACATGTAAAAGTATGAAATTAGAACACTCCCTAACACCATATACAAAAATAAACTCAAAATGGATTAAAGACCTAAATTTAAGACTGGACACTATAAAACTCTTAGAGTAAAACATAGGTAGAACACACTATGACATAAATCATAGCAAGATGCTTTTTGACCCACCACCTAGAGAAATGGAAATAAAAAGAAAAATAAACAAATGGGACCTAATGAAATTTAAAAGCTTTTGCACAGCAAAAGAAGCCATAAACAAGATGAAAAGACAACCCTCAGAATGGGAGAAAATATTTGCAAATGAAGCAACTGTCAAAGGATTAATCTCCAAAATATACAAACAGCTCATGCAGCTCAATATCAAAAAAACAACCCAATCCTAAAATGGGCAGAAGACCTAAATAGACATTTCTCCAAAGAAGATATACAGATTGCCAACAAACACATGAAAGGATGCTCAACATCACTAATCATTAGATAAATTCAAATCAAAACCACAATGAGGTATCACCTCACACCGGTCAGATTGGCCATCATCAAAAAAATCTACAAACAATAAATGCTGGAGAGGGTGTGGAGTATAGGGAACCCTCTTGCATTGTTGGTGGGAATGTAAATTGATACAGCCCCTATAGAGAACAATATAGAGGTTCCTTAAAAAACTAAAAATAGAACTATCATGTGACCCAGCAATCCCACTACTAGGCATATTCCCTGAGAAAACCATAATCCAAAAAGAGTCATGTATCACAATATTCATTTCAGCACTATTTGGAATAGCCAGGACATCGAATCAACCTAAATGTCCATCAACAGATGAATGGGTAAAGAAGATGTGGCACATATATACAATGGAATATTTCTCAGCCATAAAAAGAAATGAAATTGTGTTATTTGTAGTGAGGTGGATGGACTAGAGTCTGTCATACAGAGTGAAGTAAGTTAGAAAGAGAAAAATAAATACCGTATGCTAACACATATATATGGAATCTAGAAAAAAAAGAAAAATGGTTCTGACAAACCTAGTGGCAGGACAGGAATAAAGACAGAGACATAGAGAATGGACTTGAGAGCACGGGGAGGGTAAGGGTAAGCTGGGTTGAAGTGAGAGAGTGGTATGAACATATATACACTACCAAATGTAAAATAGATAGCTAGTGGGAAGCAGCCACATAGCACAGGGGGGAGGTCAGCTCAGTGCTTTGTGACCACCTAGATGGGAGGGATAGGTAGGGTGGGAGGGAGACACCAAGAGTGAGGGGATATGGGGATATAGTTATACGTATAGTTGATTCACTTTGTTATACAGCAGAAACTAACACAACAGTGTAAAGCAATTATACTCCAATAAATATGTTAAAAAAAAAAAAAGAGTAATTCCTGGCACATAGTTGGTCCCTGACAGATACTTTTTAAAGAATTTGTGATGAGGTGAAAGAAAAGAAAGGGCAAACATGATTCTTACATGTAGACCTGAGGTGAACTAGAGAAAATTAAGAAGAAGCAAAGCTGGTCAAGAATCAGTTTTTTTTTAAAATGTGATAATTTAAGGATACCTGTTTTTTATATATCCAATTAAATTTCAAAGAGCAGCTTAATAAATAAGCCCATATATTTAACAATTATTTAGTGTTTAGTTGTATGAGATATTGGAAAATAAACTCTTCTCCTTGTTTTTGTCTTTACAAAATTTTTGTTTTCTGTTGGATCTAGAGGAGAAGCCTAACCTGCTGGCGTCAGATCAGTAGAATTATTGATTGTTAAGAATCAGAGCTACAGATTTGAGCGGGCCTTGGGAAGTTCCAAAGGGTATATTGCTTTTTATAAAGGAAACATTTATTCTCTCAAAATTTGGAATGTTTAATTTGTTTAAACATTTGATCTGAAAGGCATGTTGTTTTAGTTTCCCATTGCTGCTATATTTATCACAATATTAAGCATCTAAAAAAACTCAAATTTATTACCTTATAATTCTGTGTTATTTTACAATTCATGTTCCTTCAAATATGAACTGTAATATTTGGTAGACAAATTCTACATCTATCTTCTGGTTTGAAACATTTTAAATTTTATTTCTCTTCCACTACTTACATACTTTCTGTGACTGCTGCTTAGGACGTATTCATATCGCAACATGACCTGTGACCCTGTACCGTCACACCACAACTTTGGATGATTCGGCACACTACATCGTAGAAGTATTTCTGGAAGTCATTCCTATAGTAGGAGGACCAGCAGTACCTAACTATGAACTTACGTGACTGAGACCCACATGAATAGGCTTCTGACCTCACTCCAGAACTGGGCTAAGAGCCTGGGCTAAAATCGGTGTCATCAGGGCTGCTGTTCTTTCTGGAGGCTCTAAAAGAGAGGACATTTTCAATCTCTAGAGGCTATTGGCACTCCTTGGCTCATGACCCCCTCCCATCTTAAAATCCAGCAATGGTGACCAACTCATTCTCAAAACATGTCCCTCTGATCCTGACTCTTCTGTTTCTCTCTTCCGTATTGGCCTCACCTAGATAGTCCAGGAATATCTCCCACTATTAATTCAGTTGATTAGCAAATTTAATTCCATATGCAACCTCAAAATCCCCCCTCTGCCATGTAACATAACATATTCACAGATTCCAGGGATTAGGATGTGGACATCTTTGAAGCACCACTACTATTCTGCTTATTACACATACCTGTAAAGTAAATGTCTTGGGTCAATATTCTGTAATAGAAGGAGGCCGATTTTAGGCACAGTCATTTCTTTCTCTATTGATTATTTCTGTGTATTTTATCACATTGGGGAAAAATATGTCAAGAAAACCATAACAGGATTTGCAACATTTATGGACATTTCCATCAGAATATAGGTATTGATTACTGGGTGGAAGGTATGGCTCAAAATGACCCATAGAAATGCATATGTGTTTAGAACTTGCCTATCAGTGGCACCGCAAGCATCAGACTTATTAGAAATGGTCTCTTAATGGGAAACATGTTTTCCAATAAAATTTTTAAAATATCTGTCTGCACTTGGTGACTCCTCCTCCCATTCTCTTCCTCTAATTAGTATACAAACGACTTGATAACGCTTTTGATGGGCAAGATACATGATCCTTGCTTCTATTCCCACAGGCAGATAGAAAATTAAATATTTTCTATAGACTTCTGTCAGGCACTTCCAGACCACAATCACTACTTTAGTGAATGTCTCTGAAATTCTAACTAGCCAGGAAGTCTTGGCTTAGATAGATATACTTTGCTCAGGGAAGGCTTCCCTGTGACCCTCACCTTAAAATAACTCCCTCTGTGTATTTCTTCATAATCCTTTTCACTTTTTCTTCATACGTAGTACAGTTGTAAAGTATTAATTGTTTGAGTGATTATTTCCTTGATGTTTTTCGTCACTGAACGCAAAGACTGCCCCTATCTCATTGGCTACTCTGCTTTATCACTGGTGTTTCACTCGCGACCTTGACACTTGATGCTCAGCGATTGTTTGATGAGTAAATGAAATCAACAGACTTAACCTAGACACATTTCACAACTGATTTATCTTGAAGTATTGATAGTAAAGTTAAGACTTTAAAAGTAGCTATCCTGTAGGTACCCTATTCATTTTATTTTGAATTGCTTCTAGGGCATTTGATAATTTCCTTTAAAAAATGTTCAGGCTAAAAATTTCATGGTCCTGTGCATTACCGTGGGCCTAGACTAGCTATATGCCCACCTATTTTAAAATAAGTCTTAAATTATTGAGAAAAAAGACCTTGACCCTTTTGGCTCAACATCTGTATGGACCTTAAATTTAGTACATTCTTCTTATTAAAACATCTTAACTGTCATAACTTACCTCTAGACAACAGCAATCAGCATTTATTGAATGTTTACTGTAGGCCCGGCAGTATCCTAAGTGCTTTGCATTCCCATTTAATCATCACAACAATCCTGTGATATATGTATTATTCATTGACTTCATTTTACATACGAGGCAACTGAGAAACAGAGAAGTTAAGTACTTTCTCAAGGTTGTACAGCTGAGGCAGTTAGTCAGGATTCAGTTCGAGGCTGTTTTGCTCCAGGGTCCGTGCTTTAAACCAGTATAACTTATTGACTCTGCAAAAACTTCTAAAGCAATGGAAATATCTTTATTTCAGGTATTTCTTAAAGAATATACGCTAAGATGCACAACTACCAAATAGTTTTCCAAAGCTCAAAAATGGGAAATAATATCAAGGTGAGACTATTTGAAGAACAAATAGTCTGGACATTCATCTGGAGCAGTGATTCTCAACATACAGTCTCTAGACCAGCAGCATCAGTATCACAGGGGAATGTGTTGGAAATGCAAATCCTCTGCTAGTCAGATCTACTGAGTCAGAAACTATCCGGGGTGGGAGGGTACCCTGCAGTCTGGGTTTTAACCCAGCCCTCTGCATGATTCGAATGCATGCTGAAATCCAGGAACCTCTGCTCTCTTGCATGGGTGGGAAAACTATGGCCTTGGGCCGAATCTGGCATGCAAACATTTTTTTGCTGTCATCCCATTAGCTAAGAATTTTTACTTTTTAAAGATGAAAGAAATCAAATGAAGGATAATATTTTGTGACATGTTAAAATTATATGGAATTCACATTCAGTGTCCATAAGTAAAGGTTTGTTGGACCGCAGCCATGACCATGCATTTATGTAACATCTATGGCTGGTTTCACACTTAAGTAGCAGAGTTGAATAGTTGCAACAGAGACCGTATGACATGCAAAGACTGAATTATTTACCTCCTGTCTCTTTGCTGAAAAAGTTTGCTGACTGCCGATCTAATGGAATAGTGGTATTCAACCGAGCAAATGGGGCCATGGTGATTAAAATCACCTGCAAATCTCCATAAACCTACAGCTGTGGAGACCCAATGGAGAGCTACTGAATAAGAATCACCAAAGATGGAATTTAGGCATGTGTATTACAACAAAAACAAGCCAAATTATGAGGTGAGTTTGAGATGCAGCCAGGATTGAAAACCCCTCTTCTAGATACACTATACTGTATTATGTCAGGTTTTCTTCACATCAATTCTAAAAGATAAATAATATTTATTCCCAAGTTACTGATGGAAAGACTGAGGTCCAGAGATGTTAGGAGCCTTGTTCAGTCACATAGGATTTGAGCCTTGTATTTGAACCCAGGCCTGAAAAAAAATCACAAAACCAATGTTTTTTAACCCTCTCTTCTAAACTACTCTGTGTTTTCTTTTGTCTGAGGGTATCTTCCCTGGACCTCCCCCATTGCCTTTCTTTCTGTACTCTTTCACACTCTTTTGATGTCACTACTTTTCATGTGCCTGGTTCCCAGTTTTTTAAAGTTTTCTACTCTGTGTGTAAATTTTCTCCTGGCTCTAATTTTGTCTGTGATTTTAATTGTTTGGCGTTCAGCTCATTTCCATTTGCCTGCTATATCCCGTAGGTCCACCTTGACCTTGTCCCTTTGACAAGGTAAAATCCATTGCTCTGTCTAGCCTCTGAAAGCATATGAGCTGCCTTTCACAGGGCACTGGATTTCTACATCATGGGTCGTGCCCTCAGCTGATCTCTTAAACAGCATATTCTTGACATATTCTAATGTCAAGAGAGCTCTGTTTCTGTTCAAAGGGAAGGTTATTTACAATTTGGACCCCGATCAGAAGTAGGACCAATCCTCCTGCAGAGGTATAAAGCACCACTCACAAGGTCATGGGAGAATGATGCCTGTAGAGAAAGGACACAGGTCAGAGAGCAGCAGGGCACAACAGCCCTCATTAGTAGAGCAACACTTTACAGAGCCTGCTGCTAGGAAGCAAAGACCCCCTGTACTCAAGACTCGTGGCAGAGATTTCTAGAGCTCTCTAGTATTTGAACTCTCCTTTTCTTGGGCACATGGCTAGACTCCTTCTTTGAGTGAAGTGTGGCCATAACATTGAGTTCTGTAAGGAGTGAGAGCAAAAGCAATGTGTTCAGCTTCCAGTCTTGACCTTTAAAAATCCCCGTGCCTGGTCCCCATGCTTTGCTCATCTGCCAAAAGGAGAAAAATCTGAGGGTCTAGAAGAGGGTAGAGACACAGCATGGTAGGAGCTTTGGTCTCAAAATATCTGCATGGAGTACACCCCAAACACACACACACACACAAATACACACACGCACGCACACACACTGACTACCTGCATTGGAATATGATATGAGCAGGAAGTTTAATTGTGTTAAGCCAGTGAGATTTGGGGATTTATCTGTAATAGCACAGTGTTATTTACCTTAAATAATACAGTACTTAAAGTCAGTTCTGAGTAATCACATTAATCGAGGTGAAAATAGTATGAAAACAGGCATCAGAGCCTGAAACAAGGAAGTAACCAAGTGCAGGTGACTCAGACAGTGAGACAGTGCATTTCATGTACTAACCCATTTAATTGTCAAAGCACCCGTTTCATGGATGAGGAAACTGAGGCATAGGGAAGTTAAGAAACTTGTTTCCAGTTACACAGTTTCAAGTGGCAGAGCTGAGATTCAAACCCCGGTCACTTTTCTCTAAAGTCTTTACTCTTGACTACTACAAATACAACATGCTATTTATACTTTTATAATCCGAAGATCATCCTGAGTTAAAGATTCCATACGCAACTATTAAGAGCCTTTTGCCTATGGTGAGAAAGATATTGTGCTCAGCAATTATAGGTCTGAGTTTTTTGAATACCTTGTAACAATGCTATTACCCCGCCCCGTATAGAGGAGAACACTGAAGTTTGACGGTTTAAGGTTCCAGAGCTGGTCTGAGCTGATATTCTTACCTAGATCTTCAGATTCCAGAGCCTGTGCTCTCATAAGCATGCTCTGCTGTCTTAAAGCTGTAGAAACACCACTTCTGAGCACTGTCTTCCTTCTGGCTGGGTGTCCATAGGATTGCTTTGTGAGTAGAATGACATAATGTATGGGAAAGTGCTCTGTAAACCAGGAAACACTGCACAAACATAAGGTCTGTTATTACTTAAGACAGAGAACAAACCAGGACAAGCCAATTGCATGTATTTCCTTGTTGTTCAGAGAGGGAGCTCACAGGAAGAGGCTGGCCTGGGGAATTCACTACCATCTGACTGTACGTTCTGCAGTTCATTCAGAGAACTGTGATTCGGCAGTTCCTTTCCTAAATTCTGCTTCCCATTAATTGGGTGATATTCACTTAGAGGCAGTGCAGTAGGATCACCTCTGCCTCATGCACCCGTGCCTCATTGTCTCACTTAATGCCTTCTTAGTTCCGTTATTTTCTTTAATATTACAGCAGGATGAGTCACCGTCCCTGCCGTTCCCAGTAGCACCCTCAAAGCCCCACAAAACAATAAGGTGATTTATGAGTCCATTTTCACCCAAATGCTGCAAAGCATTTGGAAGCTCATTTTCATGGCATTGGTCTCCAGATCAGGAACCCATTTCAGCTATCTGATCAGGGAAGGGGCTCTAGATCCTTTGACTGAGCCCCTGTACCGGAACCCTTCGGAAGCAGGGAGACACGGATGGCTGGATGGCTGGACAGGGCACAGCAGGTGGAGACGAGGGTCTGGGCACAAGCAGATGAAGTTTCCAAAAAAAGAGGTCACAAGCACAAACCTCAGGTTGTAAACTAATTCTTAGAGTGGGAACGCCATACATCTAAACCCGCGGTTCTCCACCAGAGAGCACTTTTGTCCCTTAAGCATCACTTGGCAAAGTCTGGAACCATTTTTACCTGTCACAGTGGGGCATGGGGAGGGGGCTTGAGGTGGTGCTACTTGTGTTTAGTAGGTAGAGGCCAGGGATGCTTTTAGGCATTCTGCAGTGCCCCAGGGCGTCCACCCCCAACCCCCAGCAAAGAATTAGCTGGGTCAATAGCAAGCATGCTGAGGTTAAGAAACCCTCTAAAACCAAGAGAAGGAGCCCAGTCCCATTCAGAATGAGAGTTTGAACTTTGGGGTCATGATGGAGGGATGGAGGGGTGGGTGTGATTGAGGTCTCTAAACCCTTGGCAACACCCACGTTTTCTTTTACCCAACGGTACGCATTTTGAAAGTTCAGTTCTGTCACTTTCTTTAACAAATATTTTTCCAGTTTTACTGAGGTAGAATTGACATAGAACCTTGTACAAATTTAAAGTGTACAACATAATAACCTTATATACATATAAATGAAGTTATTATGTTGTATACCTTAAACTTACATACTACATGTATATGTATATTTACCATAAGTTTAGTTAACATGCAACACCTCGCATAATTACAGATTATTTTCCTTGTGATGAGAACTTTTAAGATCTACTCTCTTAGCAACTTCAAGTATATAATACAATATTATTAACTATAGTCATCATGCTGTACGTTACATTCCCAGAAAGTACTTACTGTATAACTGGAAGTCTGTACTTTTCTGCCTGTCTTCACCAATTTTCCCAGCCCACCCCTAACCTCCCACATCTGACTTCCACCAGTCTGTTCTCTGTTCCTAGAGTTTGTTCTTTTTGGATTTCATATATAAGTTAGATCATATAGTATTTGTCTTTCTCTGTGTGCCTTGTTTTACTTAGCATAATGCCCTCAAGGTCCATCCATGTTGTTGCAAATAGCAGGATTTCCTTCCTTTTTATGGCTGAGTAGTATTCATGTATATATATATTTTGTTGTTGTTATCTGTTCATCCATTGATGGACACTTAGGTTGTTTCCGTGTCTTGGCTATTTTAAATACAGGCATACCTCAGAGATATTGCAGGTTCAGTTCCAGACCACTGCAGCAAAACGAATATTGCAGTAATGCTAGTCATGAATCTTTTGTTTACATTATGCTCTAATCTATTAAGTATTCAATAGCATTATGTCTAAAAAATGTATATACCTTAATTAAAAATGCTTTATTGCTAAAAAAAATTCTAACCATCCTCTGAGCCTTCAGTGAATTATAATCTTTTTGCTGGTGGAGGGTTTGAAATATTACGAGCACTACCAAAATGTGACACAGAAATACAAAGTGAGAAAATGTTGGAAAAATGATGCCAATAGACTCGCTTGAAGCAGAGTTGCCACAAACCTTCAATTTGTAAAAAGTGCAAGTATCTGTAAAGTGCAATAAAACCAGGTACACCTGCAATGCTGCAATGAGCATGGGGTGCAGATACCTCTCCGGGATATATCTCTTTCTTAAAGAGGAAGTTTGTGAACTGAGGAAAGGGCAATGACTTTGATGCTGAACGGACCTAAATTCAAATGCAAGGGTGACCACTTGTTAGCTCTGAGACCTTAGAAAATGTTCTTAACCTCTCTGTGTTAAAATTTCAACACTTGCACAATGGAAATAGTAATAATTAGCTTGGAGAGCAGTGCTAACAATTAATAAATTGCTGAAGTTTCAGATTTTCTTCTCTGCTAGAATTGAAGTTCTTTGCTGTCAGAGCTGTAGTCTAATATCTGGGGCCGTGAGAGAGGAACAGTGTACCATTTTTGAGTGTCGACATGTGTCGATGACTTTATACCCATTATTTCACCTGATCAGTAGGACTTGAATTAGAATGGCTGCAGTGGTAAGAGGAGGGACACTGCATCACCTCCTCTGGAACAGAATCAGTTGAGGTTTTCCCAGCAGGGTTCCTAATCATGCCTGTGCAATGAGGCTTAGTGTGTGTGTGTGTATGTGTGTGTGTGTGTGTGTGTGTGTGTGTGTGTGTGTGCGCAAAACAGATCTGACCGCTTATCAAGATTATTCACAATTTCTCCCTTTGTATCTGTGACACCATCCTCCCCTTGCCATCCTTTCCTACTTCTTTGCCTGCTTTCTGGTCACCTCCTTGAAGAATTCATCTTTAAAAAAAAAAATTATATTGGAGTATCGTTGATTAACAATGTTGTTTTAGTTTCAGGTGTACAGCAAAGTGATTCAATTATACATACATATGTATCTATTCTTTTTCAAATTATTTTCCCATTTAGGTTATTACAGAGTATTGAGTAGAGTTCCCTGTGCTATACAGTAGGTCCTATTAGTGGGTTATCTATTTTAAATATAGCAGTGTGTACATGTCAATCCCAAACTCCCAATCTATCCCTCCCCCCTTGAAGAACTCATCTTAAATGACTCAGTCCTCAATCTTCTGTACCTCTGGTTCTTTCTTACTCATTCCTAATTAACACTCTTTCCATAAATGATTTCATATCCATCCAAGATTTCAACTGCCACTTAGAGGAACAAAAGCTCAAGAATTGTATTTCTAACTCAAATACGTATTTTAAGTCTTATTGAGCATCAGCTTTATAAAGAGAGGCAGTCTTGCGTAGTGGTTAACAAGTATATACTCGAAGGCATATCCAGAACTGTAGTAACATTTTGACTTTGGCACTTGCCATGTTAAATGGAACAAGTTAATCTCTACGAGCCTTCATTTTTAAAATAAAAAGATTAATACCTACATCACAGGACTTTTGTGATGATTAATATATGAAGGGTCTAGTAAAGTTTCTGATATTTAGTTAGAACACAAAATTCTTTACTCAACATGGGTATCTTAAAGGTAATTCTGTCCAAATGTAAATTGCTTTTTCTGTACTCTGATTCCCCCAGGGAGAAATCCTCCTCTCTTAACGTTTTTACCTCCAAGACCTATAAATTGTACCACAACTCTGTTTTGATTCTAGCCTTTCCTCTGAATTCTCATTGCTGTTGCCTTAGTTCAGGCCTTTATCATTTTTTTTACCTGATAACATTCAAACGTTTTATTCCACAAGATTCTTAGTCTGGCTCTAGCTTTTGCCTTTAGCCCTATCACTCTTCCACCTAGTGAACTCCAGCCTCAGTATTGCACTCACCTTCCATATGATCCCTTTTAGGAGACCTTCTCCATTGTCTCCAAAGAGAGCTAAGTGCCTCTTCCTCTGTGTTACCATACCACCATGCTCTCGTCTGTTTTAGTACTGTAGTTATTGTTGTCATTATTTACTGTGTTATAATTATTCGCTATGTGTCTGGCTAGATGTACTGAGTTTATACCAAGAATTTAATAAACATTTGTTTGCCAAATGAATGACCAATGAATGAATCAGTCTTCCAGTGTGAAAGTCAGCACCTATTGTTATCATAGCCCTTGGTATATAACTTTAGTATATTGTATCGCCCATCTTTTTCCACTATACAGGGCAAGCTAAGGTGTGGTATCATGATTTATTGATGTATGTATTTTGGAGGGAAAAAGTAGAGGAATACATCATACATACATACAAACATACGTACATACTGATTCCCAGTATACATGTAGCAAGAGCTGGACCTTGTTATTGGATTAAGTGAAATTACCTTTTGTTTATGTACCCAGCATACTCCAAGGAGCACTCACTGGCCAAATAAGTCTTCATAATTCAGTACCAGAGAGGTGCCTTCCTGATTTTATGAAATAAACTTTATAAAAGGGACTTCTATACATGGAAAAAGGCAAATGCCTCCAGAGACCAGACTTTCGGAGCTCTGGTTTCCTTGACCACAAAGGCTTGTCCAGCAAAGCGTGGTGTGGAAGGGTCCAGCTTTGGCAGCTAGAGCATTCTGGGTTCAAATCCTGAGACTTACTAACTTTGTGAACACAAGCAAGTCATTTAGTAGCTTCCAGTGGCCTCATCTATAGACTAAGAATATTATACTCACCACATAAGATTTTGTGGGAATCAGTTTCAGGGTTTCTTGACATTGATATTATCAGGAGTTTAGGCTGGATAATTCTTTGTTGTGCAGGGTCACCCCATGCCTTGCAAGATGTCCAGCAACATTGCTGGCCTCTATCCATTAGATGCTAACAGGTGTGACAGCTAACAATGTCTCCAGACATTGCCAGATTTCCTCAGGAAAAGGCTGGGGGTGCGTGAGAAATTACACCTGATTGAAAACCGATTTATATATTATAATGTGTGTGGTATGACAAGAATAGAGTAGATGTTTCATGAATCTCCTTTTCCTTCCCTTCCTTAATGGGGCTAATGAAATTCCATATCAAGTACTCACATTACCTCAAAAAAAATTTTATGTCTACTAATGGCCACATCTCAGTGAATGTTTGATCTGAGATGTATGGTGTTTTTTTTCCAGCCCTTCCTGGCTCTTCACAACTGCTTTACTCGAGAAAACCTTAATTATCAGTGCAAAGTGATAATAGTCTGAATTTTGCAATGATGAAGCTTGGGCTCTAATAAGTGTTGTCTGTGAAGAAAGAAAAATAAAAATCCTTCTCTTAGTAGGAGAGAAAAGAGAAAGAAAAGGAAAAGACACTACAATCCTGAGATAAATTGGAGGCTCTAGGTGTCATGGCAATGTGAGTTGAGGGATGATCGATTCTCCTAGATTCTGAGTGGCACATTCTGTGCACGGAGCGCTGGCTGACGTCAATCGGATTAAGTGGCCTCAGTGGGAGCACTGCATGCAAGATGAGTGAAACGCAGGCCCCAGGATTTGTCATTGCCTCAAACACAGCTTCCTACTTCCTAGTGAGAGGGAGGAGAGTCTGCGAATGAGGAACGAGAAGAGGAATGTTCCTGCTTAAGGAAAAGCTCTCCTGGTTTGTACGATTGCTGCAATACAAGTGAAGTCTGAAAACACTTACCTTTTTGTACATGCATTTGTTGAGTAATATCTCTAGCCAAGTGGCATTCTTTCCTTTTGGATAGGGCTATACAAATTCTCCTAGCTCTATTTTGAGAAATGGTGACAGACTTTCAAGACATTTTTCCCTTAAGGCATGAATTTAGAGAGAGCAGAGGCTCAGAGTTCACGAATAGATTTTGCCGATCCTCCGAAATTAATAATTTAAATGAAGTAATGTATTCAAAGGGCTTAGAATAGTGTCTGACATTATAATTCTGTATAATTGTTAACTAGTTTCACTATAATTACTGCTGTTGCTGCTACTGCTACTTTCACTTTTTGCCAAATACTATCCTTCAAGGGTCATCTAAGGAAAGATTTCCCTAAATCTCCAGGATAGATTAAGCTCCTGTCTTCTGTGATTCCACAGATATAAGGTATCCGTTCATAACGTACCCCATTCTATTAACATTGTCTGCTTACTGTTTTTCTTTTACTGAAATGAACTCTGGTTGCATGGTCTTATTTCATTTATTTTTTTTGAATCTTTAGCATTAGCAAATTGCTTGGTTCATGCATGTTTGTGTAATTCAGTTACTGAAAATACCCTCTCAGTGAACAATCGTCATGATTTTTCTAGATATTTCTAGAAATATTTCTATCTAGATATTTCTATCTAATATTTCTATCTAGATATTTCTAGATATTTCTAGAATATTTCTATCATGGAGAAAGCATTTCTGAATAACCAATCAAAGTGAGAAGAGCATTAGAAACTGTGTTTCCCCAAAGCATCATGGGCTTACTCTTAAGCAATGTGATTCATTTGAGTCCAGTGGAGACTCTTGTTCTCAGGACAGATGACCAGAGGTCCATGTATGGCCATGTGCAGTGAAGAATTACCCTTACTCAAAGAGAAGTTTAGCCTTTATCCTTGGCTACTAAGAGGTAATCTCTAGGTCCCTGGAACTTCTCTCTGACAGGAGAGTCTCTATTTGCCTGGGGGCTTTGGCCACCAGATAGTGTAATGATGTGATTTATGATGAGAGCTTTGAGACATACATTATCAGGAGAACTGGTGAGTATTACCCTGACAGTGTCCAAGAGGGGCTGGGTACCAGCAGTCA
Source organism: Globicephala melas (assembly GCF_963455315.2). Lineage (NCBI taxonomy): Eukaryota > Metazoa > Chordata > Mammalia > Artiodactyla > Delphinidae > Globicephala > Globicephala melas. The sequence continues at coordinate 28,654,942 of NC_083321.1, read as the reverse complement.
GCCATATGGATGGTATATAATTAAACCCCAATAGAAACTCTGGACATCAGAGGCTCAGGACAGCTTCCCTGGTTGGCAATTCTATGTGTGTGTATATTGTCATACTTTGTGGTCAGTAGAAAGTAACACTGTCTATGATTCCACAGGAAAAGGACAACCAGGAGCTCAGCATTTGGACCCCTCCAGGTCTACCCTATGAATCTCTTTGGCTAATTTTAACCTGTGTCATTTCCCTGTAATGAATCATGGGTGTAATAGCTTTCAGTGAGCTTGGAGAGTTCTCCTCGTGAATTATCAAACCTGAGGATGGTTTTGGGAACCCCCCAAACTTGGTGTCAGAAGGGAAGGTGATCTAGCAGAGAATGTTCCCTCTAATTGTACTGTTGGCGAATACCATTGCATGTGGACCTGAGCGACCCCATTTTTGGTCAGTTGATGATATTCTCCTAAAGATCATTTCCCTGTGTCTAGGACTTTTGAGTCTACTGGAGACCTCAGCAGTAAATTTTCTTCCCCCCGTTACTGAGCAGAATTGAGTGATGATGGAGGGAAGATAGAATGAACACATTATTAGGGTATTAAAGACAGACTTTATATGAGTCATTTGCTCTTTTTTACTTAAACAGCTATAACCTTCGCACCATTTCTTTTTTTTTTTTTTTTTTTTTGTGGTACACGGGCCTCTCACTGTTGTAGCCTCTCCCGTTGCGGAGCACAGGCTCAGCGGCCATGGCTCACGGGCCCAACCACTCCGCGGCATGTGGGATCCTCCCGGACCGGGGCACGAACCCGTGTCCCCTGCATCGGCAGGTGGACTCTCAACCACTGCACCACCCGGGAAGCCCACACACCATTTCTTAATATACACAAGGGTTATCCGTGGCTTGTGCTGTCCAAAGATGGCCACTTTTGCAAATCACTTGGGACTATACATACCTTAAGTGCATCGCTAGAGAATAGACATGATTTTCCAGAGCTGGATCCAGGATCTGATTAGGCAACTACACAGGATAGTTTGTCAACAGGAATAACTATTCCCATTCTTTTGAAGGCACAAGATTTTTTTGTTTTGTTTTGTTTTTTCCTATCACCCCTCCCGGATCTTCTTCCTTTTATCCAGGGACCAGTAACCAGACATATCCTTATAATAGAATAATAAGTTTATAAAGTCACAAATCAGAGAAGAACCTCAATTCTCAAATGCAGGTGTACAAATATATGACCTTCTTATTTATAACTTAACATATCTTCTATTTCAGGCCCTCACAATGTAAAGCTTGGAGGAATTTTAAATTACTCCTTCCTGAGATGTACCATGATTTCCAGGGGCATATGTATAGTTCCAGGGTTTTGTAGAAGATGAGAGAGAATATATTTCTTAGATATATCTAGATATAAAAATAATTGCTGAAATGTCCTTATCCATGGTCAGTTTAGTGGTGACTTTGTGGCTCTGCTTCTGTACCACTTTGGACCTTGAGACTTCTTTGTTCTGCTTCAGCTGACCAATTTCCTCTCTCAGATAATTACTACTTTCCAGGAAGCTACTGAGAAGTCAATGCTGTTCTTCTCATTCTCTCCCTCCCCTAACTCTAGAGCTGGAAGAGAATTTCTTCCCCCTGTTTTTAGCCTAAGTTCTCTCTTTTTCACACCAGTTTTCTAACTGTCTTAAGGACTTCACCTTTTGGAACACAAAAATTATTTTTGAGTTCTACCCTGTTACATCTGTCCTCTGAGTCAGCAAACAAAGAGCTAATTCCTTAAAATGGAGAAAAGGAAAGAAGGAAATTCAGATAGGGGAAAAGTTAAAAGAGATAATAGATTCTAAATCATCTCATTAAAACCTTGACTTCAATTCATAGTGTAAGATACACATTTAACATCATGACCAATTATCACTTGGGCGTACTACCACATGTATGTGGAAAAATACATTGGCGTGGGACTTCCCCGGCGGTCCAGTGGTTAAGACTTCGCCTTCTGATGCAGGGGGTGTGGGTTCGATCCCCGGTCAGGGAGCTAAGATCCCACATGCCTCACGGCCAAAAAACCAAAACATAAAACAGAAGCAATATTGTAACAAATTCAATAAAGACTTAAAAAAAATACATTGGCATGACCGATTACCACATTTCTATATATACATACACACATACAGTGTCATGTGCATATATACATACATATAAATACATGTATCTGTGCATGTGTGTATGTATGTATAAATATATGAAAGAAATACAAGTTTTTAAGAAAATGTTTACCTCTACTATATTGTATGTATTTCTTAAAAACTATTTTCCTCTATTCTATTGGTGATGGCCATCCACCAGACTGATCTTATGAGCACTGATGCATCGCAACTTAGTATTTGAAAAACACTAACTCAGTTATGTGGCAATTCTATTTGCACTGCTGAAATGGACTTTTGAGGGAAGTGGCTGAATTCTTTACAACTTTCAGGTCAGAGAGTCAGCGATCCATCAAACCGTGCAATTGGAAGGATTTTATTGCAGAGGATTATATTAAAGAAATTCCAACTCCTGTTAAGTCCTATGATTCTAAGTGCACAAGTTTGGAAGACTATAATTAACACCTTAATAATTGTTTTAAAATAAGTGATCCCAAGTCTATATCATTATTCTGGTACAGGTATTATTGTCCCTATTTTAATGACAAGAAAAGAAGGAAGGGAGGGAGGGAGGGAGGAAGGAAGGAAGGAAGGAGGGAAGGAAGGAGGGAAGGAAGGAAGGAGGAAGGAAGGAAGGAGGGAAGGAAGGAAGGAGGAAGGAAGGAAGGAAGGAAGGAAAGAAAAATTCTGGGAGATCTAACATCCTCAGTGTCACAAAGCTAGTAAATGCAGATGTGGATCCAAATCCGTAACATCAAATTGCTAGCCTCATTCACACTATACTATATACCACTTTGCCTTTTCAAATACTTTTAAGCTCAAACATATAAAATGCTTATTATGAGCCAGGCAACTTTATAACACCATTGCGTGCAGTGACTCATTTAATCCTTGCTGCAACCCTATAAGGTAAGTATTATTATTTTCCGCATCTTATAGAAAAGGAGACTAAGGAAAAATAGGTTAAGTCACTTGTCCGATATACAGTTTATTCAATATGGAGGCAAAATTCAAGCTGAGATGTCTGACTCAAGAGACTCTTCCGTGGAGACACTATAGGAAAGGCTGGTCCAAAATAATAAGAAATTGAGTGGCAACCTGTAACCACAAATATAAATTTTCTTATATTTTTAATTAATTATTTATATCACACCTCATTAAAATATAAAATTATCATATCGTAATATTATATAAACATATTAAATGGAAATTTATATAAATATATAATATGTGATTTACATGATAATGTAATAGAATAATTTTAATGTCTTGTGGATGGAAATTTTAATAAAATCTCTGTGGTTAAAAAGGTAAATTTTAAGTGAGGTAAATAAAAAGATACTTCTTTTTAATCAGAAAAGAGGGAAAATAATGGTGGGAGAAATAATATGTAGTTATTACATGAGCATGATAAAAGGCCTTGTCCTTGTCCACTTGAGACAGAGAAATGATTTAGTGCAGATGCTCCTAGAAGGCTATGCAAAGAGGTACAAACCACTTTTGATTATTCACAGGAGTGGTTTGGTAATATATACTTTGTAATCTAGCATGGAAAAATGTTCCAGTTCATAACAATATTTGATTAATGCTAAAGAGGATTTACAGTTGTCCCTTGGTATTTGTGGGGCCATTGGTTCCATGACCCCCATGGATACCAGAATCCGCAGATGCTCAAATCCCTTACAATAAAATGACTTAGCCTATAACCTATAACCAATGCACATCCTCATATTAAAACATCTCTAGATTACTTATAATACCTAATACAATGGAAGTGCTATGTAAAGAGTTGTAAATACAATGTACATGAAAGAAATAATTGCTTGTGAGAAGAAAATTCGAGTTTTGCTTTCTTGAACTTTCTGGAATTTTTGTTCTAATATTTTTGATCCCTGGTTGGTTGAATCTGTGGATGCAGAACTCTTGTATGTAGAGGGCTGACTGTATAAAACGGGCCCAAGGATTTTACAGTTCTATGGACTTATTAGGATTAAACTCACATATTTAAAATTTAAAAACCAATAAATGTTGGTAATATACATTAGAAAATAAGTAGAAATGGAAATGGCATGAGTCTGATTGTTAGCAAGACCACGTTGGTTTAGTAGAACTGAGGTGAGAAACTGATCAAATTACTTAGATGACTTTGGGTGGAGAGTTGAATCTGTAGGACGTGGGTGCAATCTAGTACAGCAGGTCTTGAACCCTCTTTTTTTTTTTTTCTATTTTGCTCACCAAGTCACAGATGTCAATGCTCCTGTATAATTTGTAGATTCTGATGAAATAGCAGTTTTTCAAAGAAGTAAATTATAGCAATGATTTATAATCTAAACTGGGAAAAATTGAAAATAAAAGGCAGTTGTTAATAATTCCACTGTGACAATAAGCATAAAACAGGACTGTCCTAGGCAAACTGAGGTGTAAAGTCACAGGGAGAATGCTCAGCCAGTGTGGTTGCTAAAATGTAGAAGTTCTTTATCTATACCCGTGAGAAAATGCCCAATGCTCCAAGTTCCCCAAGTATCTTAAAACTTCTGAACCATTTCAGTCTCTCCCCTAGGACTCACCAGGCCAACCAACCGATGATCCAGCAAATGAAGGGCTATGACTAAGACCTTTCATAGCACTACCACATCAGAGTCCTCATATCCATAGCTGGGTGACCATATTCCTGTTTTGTACCCTGTTATTATTATTAATAGTACTCCTTTTCAATCACAAAAATGCCCTAAGTTGGATGATAAATGTTATGACTACCCTATCCATTGGGCATTCTTTTTTCTTTTTCTTTCTGCTTTTATTTTTATTTATTTATTGGAGTATAATTGCTTTACAATGGTGTGTTAGTTGCTGCTTTATAACAAAGTGAATCAGCTATACCATATCTCCTCCCTCTTGCGTCTCCCTCCCACCCTCCCTATCCCACCCCTCTAGGTGGTCACAAAGCACTGAGCTGATCTCCCTGTGCTATGCGGCTGCTTCCCACTAGCTATCTGTTTTACATTTGGTAGTGTATATATGTCTATCCCACTCTCTCACTTCATCCCAGCTTACCCTCCCCCCTCCCCATGTCCTCAAGTCCATACTCTACGTCTGTGTCTTTATTTGCATTGGGCATTCTGAACAAACGCAGCAATCCTGGTTGGAGCAGGAAGACAGAATATAAACTTTTTCCCAGCTCCCAAATCTAGTTAAATAATGTAACAGGTACTCAAGTTCTGAAATATGGCATATAATAATAGCCTCCCAGTGTGGGTGGTATCCTATGGAGTGGGTCTTGCAGCTTTAGTACACAAAGTGATTTGCCTTGAAGCTGTGGACTCCTTTAAATGAAGATGAGTCAGGCAGTCCTTGGGGGCAAGAGAAGAGGATGTATATTATTGCACTGGAATTGATCCCATTTCCTGTGAATATTCTCTTCCCCGGAAATAGCATTTGGTCCCCAATAATTATTTTCAAACACTTTCTAAGTAGACACTGTATTGGCATATTGGCACTTAAAATTATGCTTCTCTTAAAACATAAAGATGTCCAAACTACCTATATATGCATATCTTGTCAGTACTACACAGAGTGATGTTCTTCCGGAAGCTGGAAGTGATCAGAAATGACTAAATTTGCTCATTCATAGATTCATTCAACAATATTAAATATTTATGAACACCTATTTTATGCCAGGAACTGTCCAAAGTACTTAGAACACAACAGAGAACAAAACAAACAAAAAATTATTGGGGAGATTTGACACTTTTGAATAAGGTGGTCAAGGTAGTCCTTGTTATAAGGTGAAACCTGAGCAAAGACTTGAAGGAAGTAAGAGATTTAGCTTTACTGAATATTCTGGAGAAGAGAATTCCCAGAAGTGAGAGTAAGTAGTATAAAGGATCTGAGAGGTTTTGTTTAACTATTCGAAGACATGTGGAGGTGGGTGTGGCTTGAAGCAGAGAGAGCAGGAGATGGGGCCAGACAGCAAAGAAACAGGGCCCAGATAATGCAGTCATAAAGGCCATTGTAATTATTTTGACTTTAATCTGAGAGAAATGGGAAACCATTGGGTGGCTTTGTATATCTCTGTGACATTAGGTGACTTACATTTTATAAGGCATACTTTGGCTATTGTGGGTTGAAAATAGACAATACAGATGCTGTTAGGAGCCTATGGCAGAGAAATTTAGAAGTGAGATGGTGGTGAGTCAGAACAGGTAGTCAAAGTAGAGGTGGGAATATTCTCCCTATATTTTACATGTACAGAAACAAGAGCTCCTGAGACATGAGAAGTATGGGAGAAAGTAAGAAGGGAAAAGTCAGTGAAAATTCTGATGCATTTGTTTATTTGTTTTACTGATCAATGTTGCCATCATTTGATATAAATAAGATGGTAGATAGATAGGATTGGGGGTGGAATATATAAATTGGCTAAATTTAAGGTACTTTTGGACATCAAATGAATATGTCACATTAACAATTCCAATTAAGAATGAGAGACAGGAATTAATATCTTATTTAGTTTTTATTATACACAAAAACTGTTTACCAGAACATATAAAATTATGGAAGGTGTCATCCCTGCCTCTTCTTAATCCTGTGAATCCTAAGCTATTGATTTCTTTCTCCTCTTCATACCCACATTCTTCAAAAGCACAGTTCATACTCACTTCCATTTCTTCACCACAGATCCTACTCCTCAACTAGCTGCAATCAAGCTTCTTTCTTTACCAGTTCCCTAAAATTAATCATCCTAAGTTAAAATGGAATATACATGTTTTTTTTAACATCTTTATTGGAGTATAATTTCTTTACAATGGTGCGTTAGTTTCTGCTGTATAACAAAGTGAATCAGCTATATATATACATATATCCTCATATCCCCTCCCTCTTGTGTCTCCCTCCCACCCTCCCTATCCCACCCTTCTAGGTGGTCACAAAGCACCAAGCTGCTCTCCCTGTGCAATGTAGCTGCTTCCCACTAGCTACCTGTTTTACATTTGGTACTGTATATATGTCAATGCTACTCTGTCACTTCGTCCCAGCTAACCCTTCCCCATCCCCATGTCCTCAAGTCCATTCTCTACATCTGAGTCTTTTTTTTTTTTTTACACCTTTATTGGAGTATAATTGCTTTACAATGGTGTGTTAGTTTCTGCTTTATAACAAAGTGAATCAGTTAGACATATACATGTGTTCCCGTATCTCTTCCCTCTTGCGTCTCCCTCCCTCCCACCCTCCCTGTCCCACCCCTCCAGGTGGTCACAAAGCACTGAGCTGATCTCCCTGTGCTATGCGGCTGCTTCCCACTAGCTATCTACCTTATGTTGGGTAGTGTATATATGTCCATGCCTCTCTCTCGCTTTGTCACAGCTTACCCTTCCCCCTCCCCATATCCTCAAGTCCATTCTCTAGTAGGTCTGTGTCTTTATTCCTGTCTTACCCCTAGGTTCTTCATGACATTTTTTTTTTCTTAAATTCCATATATATGTGTTAGCATACGGCCCAGGAATACGTCTGAGTCTTTATTCCTGTCCTGCCCCTAGGTTTATCAGAACCATTTTTTTTTCGATTCCATATATATGTGTTAGCATACAGTACTTGTTTTTCTCTTTCTGACTTACTTCACTCTGTATGACAGTCTCTAGGCCCATCCACCTCACTACAGATAACTCAATTTCGTTTCTTTATATGGCTGAGTAATATTCTATTGTATATATGTGCCACATCTTCTCTATCCATTCATCTTTCGATGGACACTTAGGTTGCTTCCATGTACTGGCTATTGTAAATAGAGCTGCAATGAACATTGTGGTACATGACTCTTTTTGAATTATGGTTTTCTCAGGCTATATGCCCAGTAGTGGGATTGCTGGGTCGTATGGTTGTTCTGCTTTTAGTTTTTATAAGGAACCTCCATACTGTTCTCCATAGTGGCTGTATCAATTTACAGTCCCACCAACAGTGCAAGAGTGTTCCCTTTTCTCCACACCCTCTCCAGCATTTATTATTTGTAGATTTTTTGATGATGGCCATTCTGACCTGTGTGAGGTGATACCTCATTGTAGTTTTGATTTGCATTTCTCTAATGATTAGTGATGTTGAGCATCCTTTCATGTGTTTGTTGGCCATCTGTATATCTTCTTTGGAGTAATGTCTATTTAGATTTTCTGCCCAATTTTGGAATGGGTTGTTTGCTTTTTTGATATTGAGCTGCATGAGCTGCTTGTAAATTTTGGAGATTAATCCTTTGTCAGTTGCTTCATTTGCAAATATTTTCTCCCATTCTGAGGATTGTCTTTTCATCTTGTTTATGGTTTCCTTTGCTGTGCAAAAGCTTTTAAATTTCATTAGGTCCCATTTGTTTATTTTTGTTTTTATTTCCCTATCTCTAGGAGGTAGATGAAATAGGATCTTGCCGTGATTTATGTCAAAGAGTGTTCTTCCTGTGTTTTCCTCTAAGAGTTTTATAGTGTCCAGTCTTACATTTAGGTCTTTAATCCATTTTGAGGTTTTTTGGTGTATGGTGTTAGGAGGTGTTCTAATTTCTTTCTTTTACATGTAGCTGTCCAGTTTTCCCAGCACCACTTATTGAAGAGACTGTCTTTTCTCCATTGTGATCCTTGCCTCCTTTGTCATAGATTAGTTGACCATAGGTATGTGGGTTTATCTCTGGACTTTCTATCCTGTTCCATTGATCTATATTTATGTTTTTGTGCCAGTACCGTATTGTCTTGATTACTGTAGCTTTGTAGTATAGTCTGAAGTCAGGGAGTCTGATTCCTCCAGCTCTGTTTTTTTTTTTTCCCTAAAGACTGCTTTGGCTATTCAGGGTCTTTTGTGTCTCCATACAAATTTTAAGATTTTTTGTTCTAGTTATGTAAAAAATGCCATTGGTAATTTGATAGGGATTGCATTGATTCTGTAGACTGCTTTGAGTAGTATAGTCATTTTCACAATATTGATTCTTCCAATCTGAGAACATGGTATATCTCTCCATCTGTTTGTATCATCTTTAATTTCTTTCATCAGTGTCTCATAGTTTTCTGCATACAGGTCTTTTTTCTCCCTAGGTAGGTTTATTCCTAGGTATTTTGTTCTTTTTGTTGCAATGGTAAATGGGAGTGTTTCCTTAATTTCTTTTTCAGATTTTTCATCATTAGCATATAGGAATGCAAGAGATTTCTGTGCATGAATTTTGTATCCTGCAACTTTACCAAATTCATTGATTAGCTCTAGTAGTTTTCTGGTGGCATCTTTAGGATTCTTTATGTATAGTGTCATGTCATTGTCAAACAGTGACAGCTTTAATTCTTCTTTTCCGGTTTGTATTCCTTTTATTTCTTTTTCTTCTCTGATTGCTGTGGCTAAAACTTCCAAAACTATCTTGAATAATAGTGATGAGAGTGGGCATCCTTGTTTTGTTCCTGATTTTACAGGAAATGGTTTCAGTTTTTCCCCATTGAGAATTATGTTGGCTGTGGGATTGTCATACATGGCCTTTATTACGTTGAGGTAAGTTTCTTTTATGACTACTTTCTGGAGAGTTTTTTTCATAAATCGGTGTTGAATTTTGCCAAAAGCTTTTTCTGCATCTATGAGATAATCATATGGTTTTTATCCTTCAGTTGTTAATATGGTGTATCACATTTATTGATTTGTGTATATTGAAGAATCCTTGCATTACTGGAATAAACACCACTTGATCATTGTGTATGATCCTTTTAATGTACTGTTGGATTCTGTTTGCTAGTATTTTGTTGAGAATTTTTACATCTATGTTCATCAGTGATATTGGTCTGTAGTTTTCGTTTTTTGTGACATCTTTGATTTTGGTATCAGGGTGATGGTGGCCTCATGGAATGAATTTGGGAGTGTTCCTCCCTCTGCTATATTTTGGAAGAGTTTGAGAAGGTTAAGTGTTAGCGCTTCTCTAAATTTTTGATAGAATTTGCCTGTGAAACCACCTGGTCCTGGGCTTTTGTTTGTTGGAAGACTTTTGATCACATTTTCAATGTCAGTGCTTGTGATTGGTCTGTTTATATTTTCTCTTTCTTCCTGGTTCAGTCTTGGAAGGTAGTGCTGTTCTAAGAATTTGTCCATTTCTTCCAGGTTGTCCATTTTATTGGCATATAGTTGCTTTTAGTAATCCCTCATGATTCTTGTATTTCTGCAGTGTCAGTTGTTACTCCTCCTTTTTCATTTCTGATTCTGTTGATTTGAGTCTTCTCCCTTTTTTTCTTGATGAGTCTGCTTAGTTGTTTATCAATTTTGTTTATCTTCTCAAAGAACCAGCTTTTATTTTTATTGATCTTTGTTATCTTTTCCTTCACTTCTTTTTCATTGATTTCTGATCTGATCGTTATGATTTCTTTCCTTCTACTAACTTTGGGGGGTTTTTTGTTCTGCTTTCTCTAATTGATTTGGGTGTAGGGTTAGGTTGTTTATTTGAGATTTTTCTTGTTTCTTGAGGTAGGATTGTATTGCTATAAATTTCCCTCTTAGAACTGCTTTTGCTGTGTCCCATAGGTTTTGGGTCATTGTGTTTTCATTGTCATTTGTTTCTAGGCATTTTTTGATTTCCTCTTTGATTTCTTCAGTGATCTCTTTGTTATTTAGTAGTGTGATGTTTAGCCTCCATGTGTTTGTATTTTTTACAGATTTTTTCCCATAATTAATACCTAGTCTCATAGCGTGGTCAGAAAAGATACTTGATACGAGTTCAATTTTCTTAAATTTAACAAGGCTTGATTTGTGCCTAGATATGATCTATCCTGGAGAATGTTCCATGAGCACTTGAGAAGAAAGTGTATTCTGTTGTTTTTGGATGGAATGTCCTATAATATCAATTAAGTCCATCTTGTTTAATGTGTCATTTAAAGCTTGTGTTTCCTTATTTATTTTCATTTTCGATGATCTGTCCATTGGTGAAAGTGAGACATTAAAGTCCCCTACTATTATTATGTTAATGTCATTTTCCCCTTTTATGACTGTTAGCATTTGCCTTATCTCTTGAGGTGCTCTTATGTTGGGTGGATAAATATTTACAATTGTTATATCTTCTTCATGGATTGATCCCTTGATCATTATGTAGTGTCCTTCTTTGTCTCTTGTAATAGTGTTTATTTTAAAGTCAGTTTTGTCTGATATGAGAATTGCTACTCCAGCTTTCTTTTGATTTCCATTTGCATGGAATATCTTTCTCCATCCCCTCACTTTCAGTCTGTAGGTGACCCTAGGTCTGAAGTGGGTCTCTTGTAGACAGCATATATATGGGTCTTGTTTTTGTATTCTTTCAGGCAGTCTATGTCTTTTGGTTGGAGCGTTTAATCCATTACATTTAAGGTAATTATGGTCCTATATAATTTATGGTCCTATTACCACTTTCTTAATTGTTTTGGGTTTGTTTTTGTAGGTATTTTCCTTCTCTTTTGTTTCCTGCCTAGAGAAGTTCCTTTAGCACTCGTTGTAAAGCTGGTTTGGTGGTGCTGAATTCTCTTAACTTTTGCTTGTCTGTAAAGATTTTAATTTCTCCATCAAATCTTCATGAGATGCTTGCTGGGTAGAGTAATCTTGATTGTAGGTTTTCCCTTTCATCACTTTAAATATGTCCTGCCACTCCCTTCTGGCTTACAGAGTTTCTGCTGAAAGATCAGCTGTTAACCTTATGGGGATTCCCTTGTATGTTATTTGTTGCTTTTCCCTTGCTGCTTTTAATATTTTTTCTTTGTATATACTTTTTGATAGTTTGATTAATATGTGTTTTGGTGTGTTTCTGATTGGATTTATCCTGTATAGGACTGTCTCTGCTTCCTGGACTTGATTGACTATTTCCTTTAGGGAAGTTTTCAACTATAATCTCTTCAAATATTTTCTCAGACCCTTTCTTTTTCTCTTCTTCTGGGATCCCTATAATTTGAATGTTGGTGCATTCAGTGTTGTGCCAGAGGTCTCTGAGACTGTCCTCTATTCTTTTCTTTTTATTCTGCTCTGTGGTAATTATTTCCACTATTTTATCTTCCAGGTCACTTATCCATTCTTCTGTTCCAGTTATTCTGCTATTCCTTCTAGAGAATTTTTAATTTCATTTCTTGTGTTGTTCATCACTCTTTGTTTGCTCTTTAGTTCTTCTATGTCCTTGTGAAATGTTTCTTGTATTTTCTCCATTCTATTTCCAAGATTTTGGATCATCTTTACTGTCATTATTCTGAATTCTTTTTCAGGTAGACTGCCTATTTCCTCTGCATTTGTTTGGTCTGGTGGGTTTTTAACTTGCTCCTTCATCTGCTGTGTGTTTCTCCGTCTTCTCATTTTGCTTAACTTACTATTTTGGGGATTTCTTTTTCGTAGGCTGCAGGTTCATCGTTCCCATTGTTTTTGCTGTCTGCCCCAGTGGGTAAGGTTGGGTCACTGACTTGTGTAGGCTCCCTGCTGGAGGGGACTGGTACCTTTGTTCTGGTGGGTGCAGCTGGATCTTGTCTTTCTGGTGGGCAGGGCTGTGTCCGGTGGTGTGTTTTGGGATGTCTTTGAACTTAGTATGATTTTAGGCAGCCTCTCTTCTAATGGGTGGGTTTTTTCTCCTGTCTTGCTAGTTGTTTGGCATGGGGCATCCAGCACTGGAGCTTGCTGGCCATTGGGTGCAGCTGGGTCTTAGCATTGAGATGGAGATCTCTGGGAGAGCTCTCACTGATAGATATTGCATGGGGCTGGTAGGTCTCTGTTGGTCCAATGTCTTGAACTCGGCTCTCCCACCTCAGAGGCTCAGGCCTGTCATCATGCCAGAGCACCAAGACCCTGTCAGCCACATGGCTCAGAAGAAAAGGGAGAATAAAAAGAAAGAAAAAAAATAAAATAAAATAATTAAAATTTTAAAAATAATTAAAAAGATTAAAAATTATTAAAAGAAGAGAGGAACCAAACCAATAAACAAATCCACCAATGGTAACAAGCACTAAAATCTATACCAAGGTAAACATAAAAATCAGAAACAAGTCAGCTGCACACAGCAAACCCCAGCCTACAGTTGCTCCCAAAGTCCACCACCTCAGTTTTGGGTTGATTCATTGTCTATTCAGGTATTCCACAGATGCAGGGTACATCAAGTTGATTGTGGGGATTTAATCCGCTGCTCCTGAGGCTGCACCAAGAAATTTCCCTTTCTCTTCTTTTTTCGCACAGCTTCTGGGGTTCAGCTGTGCTTTTGACCCCACCTTTGCGTGGAGGTTGCCCTTAGGCTTCTGTTCCCACCCAGACAGGAGGCAGTTAAAGCAGCGACTGATTAGGGGGCTCTTGCTCACCCATGCCGGTGGGAGGGATGAGCGCGGTAGTTAGAATTGGAATGCAGGGCAAGCGTGCCACGGCAGAGGCCTGCATGATGTTGCAACAGCCTGAAGCGTGCCTTGTGTTCTCCTGGGGGAGTTGTCCCTGGACCTCAGGACCCTGGCAGTGGTGGGCTGCACAGGCTCCTGGGGCAGAGGGAGGCATGTGGATAGTGACCTGTGCTCGCACACAGTATTCTTGGTGGCTGTAACAGCCGCGTTTGCATTTCATGCCTGTCTGTGGTGTCCAAGCTGAGTGCTGCGGCTTGCACCCGTCTCTGGAGCTTGTTTAGGTGGTGCTCTGCCTTCTTTTGGGAAGTCTGAGGTCTTCTGCCAGCGTTCAGTAGGTGTTCTGTAGGAGTTGTTCCACATGTAGATGTATTTTTGATGTATTTGTGGGGAGGAAGGTGATCTCCATGTCTTACTCCTCCGCTGTCTTGAAGGTACTCCCGGAATATTCATGTTGTCACTCTGAAAGTTCTTAGATTTTTTTTTTTTTTTTTTGCGATACGCGGGCCTCTCACTGTTGTGGCCTCTCCCGTTGCGGAGCACAGGCTCCAGACACGCAGGCTCAGCGGCCATGGCTCACGGGCCCAGCTGCTCCGCAGCATATAGGATTCTCCTGGACCGGGGCACGAACCCATGTCCCCTGCATTGGCAGGTGGACTCTCAACCACTGCGCCACCAGGGAAGCCCCTTAGATTTTTTTTTATATCTTTATTGGTGTATAATTGCTTTACAATGTTGTGTTAGTTTCTGCTATACAACAAAGTGAATCAGCTATATGTATACATATATCCCCATATCCCCTCCCTCTTAAGCCAGCCTCCCACCCTCTCTATCCCACCCCTCTAGGTCGTCACAAAGCATCAATCTGATCTCCCTGTGCTATGCAGCAGCTTCCTTCTAGCCATCCGTTTTACATATGGTAGTGTATATATGTCAGTGCTACTCTCTCACTTCATCCCAGCTTCCTCTCCCAGCCCCGAGTCCTCAAGTGCATTCTCTACGTCTGTGTCTTTATTCCTGCCCTGCCGGGTTCTTAGTTCTTATATTACTTGACCCCCTGTGACATGGAACAGTGTTGAACACTTTCTCCTTCTTGAAATTGTCTTTCCTTGATTTATGAGATAGCTCTCCCTGTGTTTCTTCCCTATCTCACTATTATTTTTCATTTTTTCTAAATGGGTTGTTTCTTCTGTTCATGCTTGAAATGCTATGTTATCTCAAGTTCCATTGTTAGCCTTCAAATTGTCTAAGTCAACATCTTCTCTCTGAGAAGTCTCCTTTTCTTCCAGAGCTTCAACAATCACCAGATATGCTGATGACACTAAACTCTATCTCTAGTACAGGCCTTTCTCTTTAGCTGGGGACTCATTCAGGCAGCCGTTTGCTGAGTATCTCCAATGGTGTATCCCACAGGTAGCTCAAAGTCAACGTGATCTCTACTTTCATTCCTGTTGGACACACACAGAAACACACACAAACACATAGACACATGAGTTTCCCTTCTCAGTTAAGGACATTTCCTTCCTAAGCAGTCCCTCAAGCCAGAAATCTTAAAGTTGTCCTAACCCCTTTCTTCACCTACATAATGAATTCTACCAATTTTAAGTTTTTAATATATTCCAAATCTCTCTCCTTTTTTCCATTCTCATCTCCAGATTTCCCGACTCTTTTCTTAAGCCAGCCTCACATGCATACCCACCAGATATTTCTGGAATTGTTACTTAAAAAGATGGTACTATATGCTAGCGAGCTCAGATGATAATGTTAATATTAAACTGTGTTGACTTGCTTTCTCTATGAACTTCTTTTAAATTCATGACTTTACCAGCTTTGACCATTAGACATGAGGCTTCTGTTGTCCAAGAGGAATGGATCAGAGCAGAACCAAAGATCTAAACCCTTCATTTTCAGTGTTCAAAAGCAGAAGTCCTGCTATAAAGAGGTGCAATTTTTGTAAGAATACTTCATGAGGGTTTTTTTTTTTTTTTACTCTTTTTAGAAGTGATAAATCCTCTCTGAGCTGGAAGAGTAAGAGAGATTTAGAGAAGAGAGCAAAGAGTATGATTGTTATGTTGTCTATAATTTATTTGAAAATACTTCTGGAAGAATAAGTTTTCAACCTTTTTTTTTTATTACTTCAACCCATAGTTTGAAGTACATTATACACTGAAATTTAGTATGTACACACCACACACACACACACACAAACACACATGCAAGTGTCAATACACACATACACATATAACTGATACAAACATATTAAGGGAAGTATTTACCCTTCCTTTTCATGTCCCTGTATTTTGACATTTTTTCTATTACATATCATTTTGTAAAACTGTTGCTCTTGATACATAAAATTGTTTTCGTTACTTATTAATGATCACTGAGAACCCCAGTTTGGAAAACACTGATAGGGTGACCTAGATACATGTGTAGGTAAGTTCATTTTAACCTACAATCAGATGGCAGTTAGTTAGCATTTAAATCACCCTAATCATAAATCTACATTCCAGGGTTAGCACCAAAAAATCCTGATCAGGGTTTCTTGTTTCCCCAAGACTTCATAGCAAGTACTTCAAAAGCTTTCTAAAAATGCACTAACAAATTGGCTGAGGGATGTAAGAAACAACTTCTGGGTTGAAAGTAAATATTCTAAATATGAGATGTATACAAATACTGTATAGGCATGTCTGCTCTTGCATGAATGGAATTTGAAAAATTATAAAAACCTGATAGGCCCAGCAGCCAAATTTGGAATTGTACATTTGGTCTAAAAATTTATACTGCCTGGGTTTTTACCCCTTGTCCTCTCCAGAGCAAAGTTACCCTGTGTGATCTACCTATGGCCATATCTAATCCTGCCATAGAATCATTTCTGCATTTGCCTCATAATAAACCTTTCATTCAAGGTTTGTTGAGGGCTTAACAGGGCAAAAAGCAGAAAGTATTAAGCATGCAGGACAGGTTGTATGACTGCTTTTGGACCTGTGCTAAGAAATGTTCATACCTGTGGCAGATATCGTACTAGACTTGTTCACATTATAAGAAAACACTTGGTAGTGGGGAAGGGCAAGGAACAGGAGATTTTCTATCTCTAAATATCAGAGCAACCTGATATTACCAAAAGAAAACAACATAAAAATTGTGAATGGTCAACTTAGCCTATGGCGGTTTTGCAATATAGTTATTAGTGGGTGTTTGAGAATTGCTACAACTTGCTCATTTTTGCAACTCAAGTGTCCTCCAGGTAGATAGGGGCCAATAAATACTCCAGATGAGTGGAAGTTGAAAATAAGAGACCTGTTTTCCACTTCATTTCTGGAGCCCTAAAAGGTGATAACTTCACAGAATTTCCAGGATCATCATCACATAAAATGACGGGCAGCCTGGATGCTAGGCAGAGAAGACTTGAAGCCATACCAAGCTTCCTGAGATCTCAGACCCCATGGGAGAGCAACCAAATTGCCAATCAAACTGAAAGCGTTAAAGTGGTTAGCTAAAGTGGTCTCAAGGTCAGGTTAGGGAACTCAAGGTCAGAATTTCTGGAGCACAACATCAGATCTTCTTCAGCACTTCCTAGGTGTGCATAAATAAGTTGCTTAATGCTCTCTGCAGCATGGTTTCCTGACTTATATGAGGAGAAGGATGTATACCTTTCAGTATTGCCGTGAATATTCATTGGATAGTATTATGTAGAGGGCATTTGCACATAGCTTATAATTATACATATGTGAAGTCCAATTTGCATTGATGTCAGAAGAATAACCACTTTTGTCTTTTCTAAGAGATACACTGAAGGCTCAGTTATGAATTGAAGAAAAGAGAATTAATCTTTATTGAATGTCTCTATGCCACATACTAAGGTAGACACTTCATAAATATATATCTTTAATCAGCTCAATACCCCTGATCAATGGATACACTTCTTACAGCCAGTTTATAGATGAGAAGAGTAAGACACTAAGCAATTTACCCATTCACAGAGCATAGACTTGGTTAGGTTTATATTGAAATTGAAGTTTGACTTTTCAGACAGAGAAAGACAAATATTGTAAGATCTCACTTATATGTGAAATCTGAAAAAAACAAACTCATAGAAACAGAGATCAGATTAGTGGTTTCCAGAGGCGTGGGAGTGGGGACACTGGGTGGAGGTGGTCAAAAGGCACAAACTTCCAGTTATAAGACAAGTAAGTTTTGGGGGACATAATGTACAGCATGGTGACTACAGTTAATAATACTGTATTTTATATTTGAAAGTTGCTAAGATAGTAGATCTTAAAAGTTTTCATCATGAGGAAAAGTACATTTGTAACTGTGAGGTGGTGGCTGTTAACACTATGGTAATAATTTTGCAATATAATACATTTATCAAATCTTTATATCATATACCTTGAACTTATACAATGTATGCATTAATTATATCTCAAAAAATTGGAAAATATATATAAAAACAAAATTAAACAAAAAATGTCTGACTTTAAGAGCCGTCCTCCATGCTCCCTCTTGATGTTACCACTTTAGACTAAGCTGGATACTATGTGAGAAAAAAGTAATAAACCTCCTGAAGAAAGAGAACAAGCCGTGCACATTATTTTTAATAGCATTCTGGTATGTACAAGAAATAATTTATATTATCATTTTTCCAAGGGAAGTTTAACAAAGATTTCAGAAATATCAGGTAAAGAAAAAAAACTATTTTAAATAAATTATATAAATATCTTTGTGGGATAAAGAAGCGTTTTTCAATTTTTACCTTTCTTTAAAAATAACCTGCTAGCATTACAAACCATCAGTATTTTTTCTTTCAATTAATGCTCAACCAATAGAAATCATACTGCTCATGTTTCTTTTAATAAATATTAGAAAATACTAAATAAGTTAGAAATATAAAGCTTTGTGGTTCCTGATTGTTATATTGTTTTTCAGAGTTAGAAGTAGATTAATCTCTTTGGGAACTTAGTAGCCTTTTATGGATACCACACTGCATTGCAAAACTGATTTTTCCTTTTTGGCTTATATGTAATGATTTAACGAAAGAAAACTTATGAGTGGCTACATCTAATCTTAGGTTATTTATGTCTCACAAGATGTCCCTATTAAACTATCATATTCCACCATCTAGGGAAGCCAGACTCTGGTCATAATTGCCCTTTGAATAAGATAACGTTGTGGGAAGTACACATGAAACACATATGCCACTTGGTGTAGGGCCTATTGCTTAGTTAGTGCTCAATAAGCGTTCTTAGTGCTGTCATAGTAGTAGTTGTTATTTCTGTTATCATTATTTTATTATTGTTAAACTAGGGAGAATAATTCAGTGGTACTATATCCATAAGAATTATGTTTCGTAGCTGTAGGTATCAAATTGGCACGTTGATGATGGTGGTGATAACAATAGCAGTCCATTATTTATAATGTAATATACATGTTTATATTTAGATATACCTTATGTAATCCTTACTGTGATTCTATAAGAAGCTTCTTTTATTTATTTATTTATTTAATTTTTGGCTCCGTTGCGTCTTTGTTGCTGCGTGCAGTCTTTCTCTAGTTGCGGCGAGCAGGGGCTACTCGTCGTTGCATTGCAGGAACTTCTCATTTCAGTGGTTTCTCTTGTTTTGGGGCATGGGCTCTAGGCTCATAGTCTTCAGTAGTTGTGGCACACAGACTCAGTAGTTGTGGCTCATGGGCTCTAGAGTGCAGGCTCAGTAGTTGTGGCACAGAGGCTTAGTTGCTCTCCGGCATGTGGGATCTTCCTGGACCAGGGCTCGAACCCATGTCCCCTGCATTGGCAGGCAGATTCTTAACCACTGCACCATCAGGGAAGTCCCAAGATGCTTCTTTATTAACACCATTTGGCATATGAAGGAATTGAGGCTCACAGAAATCGGTATATGCCCAAGCTTATATAGCCATTAAAAGTCTGTTTCTGATTCTCTTCAAGGTCCGTTTATTTTCCATTTCTCATGCTGCCTCTCTTATGCCAAACTCCTTTCAAATCCTTGGGATATTAGTCACTGGCTCATGAGGCTTTGAACTCAGCAGTTTGACCAAAAAGATATTTCTATCACCATCACAAGAAGGGCTTTACCATTGCCCAGCCATGCTTAAGGAACCATTTAATTCCATCTGAGTGTAGTCTCCACCTGTATTCCCTCTTCTTCTATTTTCTAGAAAAAATGTTGGAGAATTGGTATTATTTCTTCATAAATATTTGGTAGAATTTACCAAAGAAACCAACCAGGTCTGGTGCTTTCTTCTTTGAAAACTTACTCATTTTTGATTCATTTTCTTTAGTAGATATCAGCCTACTTATAGTATCAGTTTCTCCTTGTGTAAGTTTGGTAACTTGTGTCTTTCAAAGAATCGGCCCGTTTCATCTAGTTTATCAAATTTGTGGAATTGTTTGCAGTATTCCTTTATTATCCTTTTGATGTCCATGGGACCAATAGTAATGATCCCTCTTTCATTTCATTATTGGTGATTTATATCTTTATTTTTTTCTTGGTCAACCCGGCTAGAGGATTATCAATTATATTGATCTTTGCAAAAGAACCTGTTTTTAGTTTCATTGATATTTTTTCCCCTATTTTTAATTTGTTTTGAATTTCTGCTTTATTTTTATTGATTTATTTTCTAATTTTTATTATCACTTTTCCCTTCTTGTTTTAAGCTTAAATTGCTCTATTTCACTAGTCCTAAAATGTAAACTTAGATTATTGATTTTCAGATCTTTCTTCTTTTCTAATATATGCATTTAATTATATAAATTTCCTTCTAAGCACTACTTTCACAGCATCCCACAGATTTTGATAGTTGCATTTTTATTTTGTTTTAATTTAAAATATTTAAAAATTTGTGTTCCTCTTCCACTTGGGCCAGAGGGTTATTTAAAAGTTTGTTGCTTAATTTCCAAATATTTTGGTATTTTTCAGCTATCTTTCTGTTATTAATTTCTGGTTTAATTGCACATTTTCTGAGAATGTGCTTTGCATGATTTCTGTCATTTTAAAGTATGGGGATTTTTTGGTCCAGAATGAGATCTATATTGGTGAATATTACATATGAGCTTGAGAAGAATGTGTATGCTGCTGTTATTAAAAGGAATATTCTGTAAATGTCAATTAGGTCAAGTTGACTGATAGTGCTGTTCACGTCAGCTGGGTTTTTACTGACTTTCTGATAGCTTGATCTATCATTTGCTTAAAGAGGAATGCTGAAGACTCAAACTCAATCATGGATTTGTATCTTCTTCCTTTCAGTTCTACCAGTTTTGGGGTCAGTCACATGTTATGCCACTCTGTTGTTTGGGGCATACATGTTAAAGATTGTTATACCTCCTTGGAAATTTTTCCCTTTTATAATTCTCCTCTTTAAACCTTATAAATTCCTTTGTTTTGATATTTGCTTTCTTTGGAATTAATTACTACCCTGGCTTTCTTAAGATCTTTAGATTAGTGTTAATATGGTATATCTTTTTCTGCCTCTTTATATGTACCTATTTGATTATTTATATTTAAAATGGGTCTCTTGTAAACAATGTATAGTTGGGTCTTTTGTTTTTGCTTTTGTTTTATCCAATCTGACAGTCTGCCTTTTAATATGTGTATTTAGACCATACACATTTAAAGTGATTATTAGTTTAGCTGGATTACTATCTACCATGTTTGTAACTATTTTCTACTTGCAGCATTTGTTCTTTGTTTTTCTTTTTTCTCCATTTTTGTCTTCTCTGGTTATAATTGAACATTTTATATGATTCCAATTTATCTCCCCTCTTAGTATGTTAATTATACTTCTTTATAAATGTTTTAAACCTTGCGTTAAAAATTTTGATATACATTTTTACCAGACTATATCCACCTTCAGTGACACTATTGCTACACTATCCTTGTGTATAGTATATATCTTACAATATCATATTATAGTATTTCCAAATCCTCCCTTATAACATCACTGTTGTTAATTTTACTTATCCCTATGCTATAATCACACAACGCATTGTTACTATTATTATTTTGAACACTTATTGTTTAGATCAATTAAGAAAAGGAAAAATAATATTTGCTTTTACCTTATATTATTCCTTATTTAATGCTCTTCCTTTCTTTATGTAGATCTACGTTTTGCCCCTATATTATATTCCTTCTCCCAAAAGAACTTCTTTTAACATTTCTTGTAGAGTAAGTTGTTTTTGTTTGTCTGAGAAAATCTTTATTTCTCCTGTACTTTTGAGGGATAATTTTTGCTGGATATAGAATTCTACACACCACTATATATAACAACAAGGATTTACTGTATAGCACAGGGAACTATATTCAATATCTTATAATAACCAATAATGGAAAAGAATCTGAAGCTGTACACCTGAAACTAACACAATATTGTAAATCAACTATAGTTAAATAAAAAAATTGTAACAATGTATGGTGATGGATGTTAATTAGACTTACTGTGGTGACCATTTTGTAATATATATAAATATTGAATCATATATTGTACACTTGAAACTAATATGTTATATGTCAATTATACCTCAATTAAAAAGGAGTAAAGGACAAATTAAAACAAAATTTTTAAATAGGATTCTAGATTGTTTTTTCTTTCAAAACTTAAATATTTCCTCCACTCTCTTATTGTTAGCCTGGTTTCTCATGAAAGGATTACTTTAATTCTTATCTTTTTTCTTTTATAGATAAGGTATTCTTTTTAAACTATTCTTAAGATTTTTTTTTTTCTCTATCTTTGGTTTTCTGCAGTTTGAATACAACATATCTAAGGATCTTTTTGTTGTTGTATAACCCTACTTGCTGTCCTCTGAGCTTCCTGGGTTTGTGACTTTGTGTCTGTTATTAACTTCTTGAAAGTTCTTAGCCATTATTTTTTCAAATACTTCTTCTCGTCCATTTTTCTTTAATTTATTCTTTTGCTGTTATTGTTAATGGTAATGATGATGTTAGAGTGAGAGAAATTATTTTTTTAATTTCTATGGCTCAGATGGAATGAGGAACATTCACTTTGTTCTCTTGAGGTATGGGAAGCCGATTTCCATATAAGATGTTTGACTACTCTAAGCCCATTTATGATGGAGGATCTACATGCAGGTGTTACTGTCAACACTCCCAGTATCATAGCCAGCAGCAACTTCCAGTCATCTGAATGATGCATCTAAGATAGGAATTAGCAAATCACAGACCATGGGCCAAATCAACCTCTGCCTATTTTTAAAGTTATTTTATTCAAATAAATAGACATATGAATTTAGTTACATGACATTTATGACTACTTTTGTACTAAAATGGCAGAACTGAGTAATTTTGGCAGAGACCACGTAGTCCATGAAACCTAAAATATTTACTAGTTATCCCTTTGGAGAAAAGATTTGCTAACTCCTGATGTAGGACCCTAAGCCTACTTGAGCCTTCAGATGACTGCAGCCCCAGTTGCCATCTGAATAAAAATGCATGAGACACTCTATGCATGAATCAACCTGATGAGCCTTTCCCAGATTCCTGATCCACAAAATCATAAATAAAATAAAATTGTTGTTTTATGCAATTAAGTTCTGGGGTAATTAGTTGTATGGCAATAGAAACAAGAACAACTGGCATCTGGTTTCTGACTGTCAAGAAGCTCAGCATCGTATTCAAGGTCTAGACTGAAACTAAATCAACCCCAGAATCTTCTGTGGGGGACTATTTGCTGGAACCACTTCTTTTTTTAACCAAATACTATAAGTCGGAGTTTGATCGAGAAAATAGATCCACATCAGTTATGTTAACAGCAAGAATCCTATGTAAGGAGTTGGTTAAATGGACATGAAAGGACTGGCAAGTCAAGAGGAGAACTCTGAAATAACACAGAGATACTAACTGCCAGAAGCAACTACCATTCTTAGGGAAGGGGGAACAAATGGAGGAGATTGTGATGATTAGAAGCTTGAAGCTTTACAGGACAGGATCTGCAGAGCTTGCCTACTGACCTCAGAAGTATAGATGCTGTCTAACTGATTCTGGTACTCAGGAGCAAGGAGAATAGAGACCCTGTGGAACTGAGACCCACACCTCGGAGCATGGCCCAAATTGAGTTGGTGCCTCTGGAGCTCCAAGAAGGGGCCATGCAGAGCTGAAACTCAAAATGAAAGGCAGGCACTGGGTAGCTGGTGCTACATCTCAGAGAGAGCTCTATGAAATTTATTCTGGGAATATGAAGGAAAAAATTGAAACTTGTGAGACAGGCTGGGACCTGGGACTTGGGACCCTTTGCTGCAGTGCTTGCACATGGACAAATGTCTCCTCAAGCAACAAAATGCAAAGAAACTATAAGGAAATAAAAATAACTGCATGCATTCACAGTTGGAATAAATTATGGACAAAAAGACCAAAAACCCAACTGCCACTTCTGAAGAGCTGGGAGCAAAAGCAGGGTACAGTGCATGCCCCCTGCACACAACACCACCAAAGGGGTAGACAAACTACCTAAGCCACCCCTCCGGCCCAACCCCTGGACACATCCATACCCTCACCCCAGCTGAGGAACCAGCTGAGGGAGCGAGCAAGGGAACATGTTAGTTGTTCTCGCCTCCCCCTGCTGCAGCAGGGACCCCAGTAGAGCCTTGCTTGGATTTCTTGTCTGGCCTCTTATCAATTTCTATAAATTAAGGAGGCCAAGTACCCTGGTCAGTAACACTTGAAGTAGTAGGTCCTGCTAGTATGAAGGAAAACTTGCCATGGAGATGCAGAAAGGAAAAGAAATCAAAAGAGGAAGGAACAAGTCCCTTCATCTTTGTAGTCTCCCTTTAGCACCATTTATAGGCAGAACCTAGTAGGGAACAACCTGGTAAAACACACATGCTTCACCAAGAACCCTGTATAGGAGGGTGGTTTGGAACTCAGATCCTGTAGCTTAATAACTCTTAGACCCTTATTATGGAGATTCCAGCTCCTTTTCCACTCAAAGTATCCCCCTAGAAAGTTCTGTAAATATACAGGTAACATATTTTCTGAGCTACTGTGTGACATCCACCGTATTTCTTCCTCTCTTGTTCTAGCCCTTTTCAGACATTTGAACTTGAAAATAAGAGACAGTGGCTTCCCAAATGTTTCTGCTACTGGATCTGTTTCCTGCCACTAGTATTACTTCTTACTAAAAGCTCCCGTGGCATTTCAAGTGTGCTAATACTATTCAGCTGTGCTAGAGATAATTCCCATCCACTCTACCCTCATCATTTACCCCCACTAGAATAATAACTTTGTATCATTTAGGTCTCAGATTCAAGCCCAGGAAACTAGTTTTGCTAACTTAGGCAAAGAGGAATGTGTTAGAAGGACATGGAAAGCCCAGTAACTGGGACATCACTTGGATCTGGGTAGTTGGAAATGATAGTCACTTCAGATCACTAATGGGGAAATGAGTCAATTTATAATACTTATAAATACTTTCCAGTCTTTGTGTCACACAAATCAAGATCCAGATTTCAGGCGGAGAGAATCTGATTGACTTATCTTGTTCAGGTGCCCACATTTTGGCCATGGAGAACAGTACACCTTGAATGACAGCTAAGCTAAGATAATATGCAATGGAGGAGGGGCAGTTCCCTTAAGTAAAATCAGGATATTCCTTTCAGAAGTAAGGGGAATAGATTCTTACCTGATAGAGGTAGCTTACCCTCTCCTGTCACCATTTGTCGTGATTACCCAAGGGGATAAAAATGTGTGCATCTCATGGTTGTAAATCACTTCTCATATCCTTTTATATGTCCTTTTGCCTAGGACTCAGTCCCTTGTCTCATACAGATATGGCGTGCTCAGTCTGATATCACCCATACTCACACCTTCTGCACTCCTACAACGCAAGTCCCATCTCTTCTAATCATCCACCCCAAGTTCTGTCTTCACCCCATTTAAAACAGGAATAATATTTGACTATAGAAATTTGCCTCTCTTTTGATTACTGTTTGTGAATTTAAAAGACCAACAATGTAGTCAAGGACTTACTTTAAACATGCTTTCAAAAGCATCCTAGAAAATAACACAGAATTTTCACTTGCGTTGAGACAGCCGCTCAAGTTTCAGCATTCTTTTAGATGAGCTCTATGGATTTTGCTAACATGCAAGAAAAGAAAAAAAGAAGTGCTGGTGAGTCAAGGATACCTGAATGGATGATGAAAATGTATTTCAAGTGTTAGAGTCATTAGTTATTTCATAAGCTAACAAGAATGCTACAGGCTCTGTGGCTTTGACATTACATTACCCCACTGATTGCCATAGTAGATTTTCCCTAATCTGACTGACAAGACAGGCATGCGTTTCCTCCGTCACTTTTCCTAGGATTCATCCTAAAGCCATATGATCATTTGATGGTATCTAAATTTATAACTGAATAAATGTTTTCCTTTCTGAAAACTTAATAACCAAGTCACATATGTGTCTTTGATTAAGGAAGAAACTACCATCCATCACATTTTAATCTGTATGTACATATTAAGTGTCTATAATATGTCAGGTTCTGTGATGGACACTAGGAAACAAATGATGCCTAAGACAGGTGTACTCTCCACCCTTTTAGAGCTTAGAGATAGGGGAAGAAAAATATGTTTGACGATTTTAGTCTGCTGGATCCTAGGATTGCCATATTCACCAAATAAAAATACAGGAATTCAATTTCAATTTCAAATAAAATATACTTTTTTAGTATAAGTATGTTCTTTGCAATATGTATGATATCTTATAGTTTCAAAATTGCTATTTATTGGAAATTCAAATTTTACTGTGCATTCTCTGATTCTCTTGCAACTCTAATGGCCAGTAAGATAAAAGAAGTATATTTGGAGGTATGTATTTGTTTTTCTAACAAGGATTGACTCCTAGATCAATTAATGGTAGTAACAATTATATTAAATAACAATATTAACAATTAATATAACAATAATGAGTCAATCTGAAGAAAAGATATGTAGTACATCTCCATGGGACTTTTTCTGTAGGTTTATATTGCAATGAATAACTCAATATCATTATGCAAAAGGATTATTTTTGTATTTGGAGAAAAATCCCATTTCCTGAAAAGGACAGTATTCTGCTTCCGGGATTCCATGAGGCACATGTAGTGTTGTCACCTGTGAACGTTGCTGGAACTAATCATAAGACCACTGCTCCCAGCAGAAGTGCAGACTATGAGGTGACTTTTGGGAGTACCACATCAACCCAGGATTTTCAATCAATATAGAAAATCCTGAATGTGAGACATTAAAAACTGGGTTATAAATTATAAAAAATGCAGTCTAGTGGAAAAATTAAGGTCAAGAGGAAACTTGGGTGACAATTCCAGTTCTTTTACTAAAAGTGCCTGTCCATTATAAGTCTATGCAGTGTCTGTTGCTGTGTCTTGCATATAGTAGGCTGATGAAAACTGTTGACTCAATTTGGGTATCTCTGTCTTTCCATGTCTATTTCTTCATCTATTAAGTGACCAAAGTATATTAAGATTTACAGCTGTGACCTCCCAGTAACTAGATTGTAGTTACTGGTCTATGGGAACTGCCTCATTTTATTTGAATATCTTTAATAATGATTATATCTGGCATTCCTTTAGTGCTTGATAAGTGTGTTTCCAAGCTAAATCTCTGCCTGCATATATTATTTTAATCTTTACAACAACTTGAAGAGATAGAAGCTTTATTATCTCCATTGTACAGATTAAATAACTGAGGCTCAGAGTATTTATTTTTCCAAGTTCAGTGGCTAATAAATGATGGATATGAGATAAAAACCAAGGCAGTCTGATTCCAGAGCATGTACTTTTGATCACTAATGAATTCAGTGCCCAAATGATAATAGCTACCGGTTTTTGAGTGCATTAAGTACTTTATATGCATTATCTTATTTAATCCTCACAGGAACCTTATGAGCACACTAGCTTAAGGAGATCAAGTAACTTGGTCCAGGGTCATGAAGTAAGGAAGTAGCAGAGTCAGGATTCAATCCTAAAGCTTTCTAATTCCTAAATCATGTTCATAACGACTATGAAATGCTGACTATTTCATTATATACAGGAGGAAGCTGTAGCTTCTAGAAATTAAGAAGCTGACCTAAATTTGCACAGCTAGTTAGTAACAGGAATAGGACTAATAAATACACTGTCTGTTGATTCCTGGTCCAATGAACTTTTGATTATTCCTTTGCCTGCTTTCTCATTTCATTGCTCTTAGCTGATGTTAATTAGTTACAAAATTTAGAGATACTCTTTCTCCAAATCACACTCTGCTGATCAAGCTTAGGAATGCTGACTTCCTCATAAAATCATAATTTCTATCGTAGTCCTCTATCCAGCAGACGATGATATCTAGCACCTCTACCTGACCTTGTCAGTTCATAAATTATAGGCTGATAAATTTCTTAAAAGGTCATGTGTTTTTTTAAATTATAAAATGTATACATAGTCAAAAATTACAGTTTCAAATAAATCATCTCATCTGTTAGCTGTAATAAAACTTGGGTTTGTGGCAACATTCGATAGAGATACCAGACATCTTTAAATTACATTTATACTTATGATTTTGTCATTGGTAAATTTACTTAAGTGAGGATTTCATAAAGTATGTTCCGCATAATGTTAGTTATTCTGCTAAAAAAGGGGTTCAGGACCAAATGCATTTGGAAAATACAGCATAATATAGCTATCTATACATTTATAGTTTTAAGGTAATTCCTATCAAAATCACAGGAAGGTTTTGTGTTGATGTAGATGAGATTATTCTAAAATTTATATGGAAAGCCACAGGACCTAAGATAACTAAAACAATTTTGAAATAGAAGAGTAAAGTAGGAGGAATCATTCTAGCTTATAGCTGTAGTGGTCAAGACAGAATGGTATTGGCAGAAGAATAGACACATAAGTCAATGAAACAGAATACAGAAGCCAGAAACAGATCTACGCAAATATGCTCAACTAATTCTTTTGTTTTTGTTTTTTCGTAAATAACAGATTTATTGAGATATAATTTTTTACTGTAAAATTTACCCCTTTAAATTGAAAAATATCTGTGTTTTTTAGAATATTAACATAATTGTGTGACCATCATCACTATCTATTTAATTTTATTATTATTTTAAAAATATTTATTTATTTATTTGGCTGTGCCGGGTCCTGGTTGCGGCTTGCAGGATCTTCTTTGCGGCATACAGGTTCTTAGTTGCGGCATGAGGGATCTAGTTCCCTGACCAGGGATTGAACCCGGTCCCCTGCACTGGGAGCGTGGAGTCTTAACCCCTGGACCAGCAGAGAAGTCCCATCACTATCTATTTTAGAACAAGCGATTTCATCACCCCCAAAAGAAACTCAATATCCATTGGCAGTAACTCCCTATTTCCTCTTCTCCTCAACCCCTGAAAACAAACTATTTTCTGTTTCTGTAGATGTGCTTATTCTGGACATTTCATACAAATGAAATCAATCTGGTATTCTGTGACTGGCTTCTTTCACTTAGCATAGTGTTTTCAAGGTTTATCCATCTTACAGCATGTATCAGAACCTTATTCCGTTTTATTGCCAAATAATATACCATTGAGTGAATATACCATATACCACATTTTATTTACCCATTCATCATTTGGGATTGTTTCCACTTTTTGGTATTCTGGTTTTCATGCACCAGCTAGCTTTTTTTTTTTTTTTCCCACAGAGGTGCTAAAGCAATTCAGTTGAGGAAGGATAGACTTTTCAACACATGATGCTAATGCTGGCTGGAACAATTGGACATCCATAAGCAAAAAGTGAACCATAACCCGAACCTTACATTCTATGTAAAAATTAACTCCCAGTGGATCAGGGACTTAAACATAAATGTAAAACTAAAAATATTTAGGGAAAAAACCTTTTAAAAAACTTTCAGAAAAAAATAGGAGAGACTCTTTGGGAGCTTAAGCTAGACAGAGTGCTTAGACTTGACAGAAAAATATGATCAATAAAAGGAAAAATCGATAAATAGGACCTTATCAAAATTTAAAATATTTACTCTGTTAAAGGACCTGTTAAGAGAATGAAAGCTACAGACAAGTATAAAATATTTGCAAACTACATATCTGAGAGTAACTGTGCCTAAGAAAATATAAATAACACTCAAAACCCAACAGTAAAAAGAAAACAATCCAATTAAATAAAGGGTAAAATACATTAAGGCATTTCACTAAAGAGGCTATACAGATGGCAAATAATCACATGAAAAGATGTTCAACATCATGAGCTAGTAGAAAATTGTAAATTACACTACAATGAGATATCACTATAAACCTATAAAATGGCAAAAATAAGAAGATAGTGTTGCGCTTCCTTGGTGCCTCAGTGGTTGAGAGTCCGCCTGCCGATGCAGGGGACACGGGTTCGTGCCCCGGTCCGGGAAGATCCCACATGTCGCGGAGTGGCTGGGCCCGTGAGCCATGGCCACTGAGCTTGCGCATACGGAGCCTGTGCTCCGCAACGGGAGAGGCCACAACAGTGAGAGGCCCGCGTACCGCAAAAAAAAAGAAAAAAAAAGAAGATAGTGTTAACAGCAAATGCTGATGAGGATACAGGAACACTGGGTCATACATTTCTGGTGGGAATATAAAATGTTACAGGCACTCTGGAAAGTAGTTTGACGGTTTCTTATAAAACCAAACATGCAACTACCATATGACCCAGCAATTGCTTTTTAGGGCATTTACTCCAGAGAAACGAAGACTTATATTCATACACAGTCCTACTCAGGAATGTCCATAACAGCTTTATTCATAACAGCCAACAACTGAAAACAACCCATATGCTCTTCAACATATGATGGTTAAACAAACCATGGTCTATCTAAACCATGGAATTCTAATCAGCAATAAAAAGGAAGAAACTGCTGATACCATAATAACTAATGAATTTCAAGGAAATTATGCTGAGTGAAAAAAGAAGCTAATTGCAGATGATTATATACCATATGATTCTATTTATATTTATGTAACATTCATGAAATGACAAAATTATAGAGGAGAATAGATTAGTAGTCTCTAGGGATTATGGGTGAGGGAGAGAAGGTAAATGGTGTGGCTATAAAAGGGTAGCTCAAGGATCCTTGCTATGATGGAACTATTCTTTATCTTGACTGTGGTGATGATTACAAAAATTCACGTGTGATAAAATTGCATAGAACTTAATACACACACCCCCACCCACAAATGCACACTCAAATGAAGACATGCAAATCTAGTAAAATCTGAATAAGTAAAGTGGATTGTATCAATTTCCGGGTTGTGATATTGTATTGTAGTTATTCATGATGTTACCATTGGGGGAAACTGGATGGAGAGTGTATAGGGTCTCTCTATATCATTTCTTACAACTGCATATGAATCTAGATTTACCTAAAAAAAATTAAAAAGAAAACTTCTTAAGCTGGAATTTTTGATTCTGAAGTTGATTTTTCCAAGGGGAACAAAGGTTGTCCTCTCTTGAGTGTTACTGAAGAGATGGTAGAGAAAGAGTACTTCCGTTTCCTCTGAAGGAAGAATAAGTAATTTTAATTTTGGTAAGAAGACATGTAAAATATCACTAAAGCAGCACTATAAAGTCCATCTTAGCAGCCAGTGTAATCTTTCTAAAATGTAATTCAGGGCGTGACTTACCTATGCTGAAAAATTCCCAGTGGTTTCCCATTGCACTTAGAATAAAAATCAATTTTTTTGCCATGGTCTACCTGGCCCTATATGATGTGACTCCTGCATACTCTATGATCTGATCCCATCTCCTTAAGTTCTTTGTATAAGTTATCTGTCGGTGTGCAATAAGCTACCCCCAAAAGCTATCACCAAAAGCTCAAAACAACTCACATTTATTATCTATAATTTCTAGGAGATAAGAATCTGGGCATAGCTTAGCTAGGTGCTCTGCTTCGAGACCTCTTAGAAGACTGAAGTCTAGGTTCTAGCCAGCGTTGGGGTGTCATTTAAGGGCTCACTTAAGGAAAAATCTGCTTCCAAGCTCGCTTACATGGCTATTGGGAGGATTTAGTTCTAAAGGCTGTTGGATTGAGAGCCTCAGTTCCTTGTGGTTTGTTGGCAAGGTTACCCTCAGTTCCTTGCCATCCAGCCCTCTCTGACATGCCTCTTGTCTCTTCAAGACTAATAAGAGAAAGAAAGAATCTACTGGCAAGACAAAGGTCACAATCTCTTGTAACTTAAGTCCAAAAGTGACATCACCTCAATGTTGCTGTATTCTATTGGTTAGAAGCAAGTTAGTCAAGGGGAAGGCATTACACAAGGCCCTGAGCAACAAGAGGTAGAAATCACTAGAGGCCATATTAGAGTCTCTTATCACACTGGTCTTTTTGCTATTCATTGTCTATCTGATCCAAGGTTATTATAAAGCTGAATTCTTCTCATTTTGTAGGTCACAATACAGTCAGAGTTAACTGTAGAGATATCTCAACATCTTTAGAGGCAGGAGTTGGGAGTGGAGGTATATCAGGCTGGTGACTAGCTGGTCAGCTAGTGAAGTGTGGCCCTAAATAGTTAAATTGAGTTAGGCTGGCCTTCACTGAAGATTGGAAACGTCCATACAAGTGTGATAGTAAAAGGTTATGGAAGGAAAATAATATTTATTAAATACCTTCTATGACTCAGGCACCATGTCTGTTGTTATGCAACCAAAAAAAAAAAAAAAACAAAAAAAGGTATTACAATCTTATTTGGAAGGTATCTTGATCCTAACCTCTTAAATAATGGAATTCAGGGCCCAGAGATATTAAGTAACTCCTAAGATCACACAACTGGAAAATGATTCAAAACCCAAGTTTTTCCTGACTTCAGTGACTGCCGCTGTTCCATACTGTCTCCTGGGATGTCAGATAGTTTTGGAGTCAGTACTTCTGATTTTGGAGTCAGGGTGGACCAGGCTCCTGTTTTACGTGGACTCAGCTACTGAGCTTTTTTCAGGATGCAGTGATGCTCCTTTTTGCATTCTGCTGCTCCCTAATGTTCATAGCTGTAATTGCATCTAAGCCTACAGCCTGGCAGAGGTTTCCAAGGAAAGAAGACAGGAGTCTGACAGAACATAGATCAGTCAGCATTGCAAGGAAATAAAGGATTTGCTTGGGAGAAAGGAAGGAAGGGAGGGAGGGAGGGGGGAAAGGAGAGAGGCAGGGAGGGAGGAAAGAGAAAGCTGTGATTGGGTCAGAAGCTGAAATGCAGGTATAGATCAGCTGCCTTTTGTCCAGGCCTGCCTAGAAGAAAATCTGTCTAGAAATTAGGGGAGTACACTCTGCATGAGGTATTGGGACTCTGCCAGGAATCAAACAGCTATGGATGAAATGACCTCTCCTCTCGTGCATTTGGAGAACATATGAAAGTTGGGAGAAGAGCCAAGAGTTGATTAAATAGTGAGGACTGGGCCTGCATCGTGTAAGGTTATTACTCGTTATAACTTAATTACAAAATAGTAACTATAATTATAAAACATAATAAAATTAACTTTCAGAGGCATTATTGCATTGTATTATCTAAACAACCCTGTGAAATAGAATTTTCATTATCCTCATTTTATAGGTGGGGAAATTGAGATCTTAAGGCAATTTGGAATTGCTCCTATTCACTCATTTAAAAGTGTCAGACCCATATAGTACTTCATATCTTCTGATTCCAGACTTTGTCCTTTTCCTGTTATATTGTATCTCTGTTGTACCTATCTGTCATTTCCAAAGTATCTTCAAACCTACTTGCTCTCTCTCTGGGTGGTCTTCTGGATTTTCTAGATACTTTTTGGCTTCAGGGTCTAGTTGCATCTTCTTAGTCTTTAAAATAAAAGGTAATTGCTCATGTGTGATAAGTTTTCACATCTAAACCACCAACACCCATGCTTTCCCCACATACTGGTAAAGAATGCTTAGAATATTTGAGGCCATTCTGCACAGACTATACAGAGAGATATCAATGAATTTCAAGAATCTGTGTTCTTGATCTCCTGTGGGAGGAGTGGGCAGAGTGCCTAACTAAGGGTTAATTGATCGTGCTTCCACCCCACTCCAACCCAGCAGGAGTTTCCCTACCACCCCACACTTCTATTATATAGGTCATAAGGAACGGAATTTCCAAACCCACCAATGATTCACCAGATTAATATAGACCAGAGGTAGTAATCACAGTTTGGAGATGAGAGAATGAGAGCACACTGACTGAAGAAGTAAAGGGCAGTTTAGAAGAGAGGACAAGGGGCTGCTTCCTCATTGTTTTTCCTGTCTGTCTGCAGTTCATTGTGTTCTTGAAAATGTTACTTTTCCAGTACCTAATGAATGATACATCAAGGGCTGCCATGAAACTGTAGGGAGAAACTTTATGGTATGACTCATGAGCCTTGCCGAATTACAGATCTTTTCTCATTAGTCTGATTAAAAACCTAAGCTCATTATGGCTCAGGAAGTGATTTAGTTTCAATGCCTTTTGGTTATGTTCCTTTTTTATTTTCCAGGAGCACATATTTTGGCTAAGAATTCATTTTCTATTTTAAATGGTTCTAAATTTCAATTCTTAAAATGTGTGTTCATTATCATATCGTTCAGACCTGTAAGTGTTCTTTTTATCCTTTAAGGACTATTTTTTAAAAGCAAAAGTGATTTTGATTTTATCTTATGTAACATTTTTCCCCCACAAATGAACTGTTCAAGGAAGGTTTTTCGATTTTTTTTTAACTTTTTGAAGAAAATAGACCCATAATATTGTGGAAAGAGAATGTTGGCTTTGGAGTTAGACCTAAGATAGATTCATACCTTAGCCATCTCCTACAGTCTCATCTTGGTCAATTCACTTAAAATTACTCAAGTCTCAATTTCTCCATCTTTTTGTTTGTTTGGTTGGTTGGTTGGTTGGTTTTTTTTGCGGTACGCGGGCCTCTCACTGTTGTGGCCTCTCCCGTTGCGGAGCACAGGCTCCAGACGCACAGGCTCAGCGGCCATGGCTCACGGGCCCAGCCGCTCCACGGCATGTGGGATCTTCCCGGACTGGGGCACGAACCCGCGTCCCCTGCATCGGCAGGCGGACTCTCAACCACTGCGCCACCAGGGAAGCCCTATAATTAAGTTTTGATAGTTATAATATTCATAGTGAGAGGCAACAGGTATAAAATGGAATATAGTTAGATAGATTTTCTTAGAAAACTGGGCCTAAAACGATCCAAGTGGAAAGTTTCCATTGTTTTCATGGTCACAGTTGATCAGTCTCCTTTATCTTCAAAATTTTCAGTTTCCCGTTACTCTTATACAATTTATTTTATGATGAAACCTAAAGTCCCATGGCCTAGTACACTTTTTTTTTTTTCCCCCCGTACGCGGGCCTCTCACTGTTGTGGCCTCTCCCGTTGCGGAGCACAGGCTCCGGACGCACAGGCTCAGCGGCCATGGCTCACGGGCCCAGCTGCTCCGAGGCATGTGGAATCTTCCCGGACCGGGGCACGAACCCGTGTGCCCTGCATCGGCAGGCGGACTCTCAACCACTGCGCCACCAGGGAAGCCCCTCAATTTCTCCATCTTTTAATGAAATAAGAATAATAGTTCAATAGCATTGATACAAAGATTAAATATGTTAATATATTTAAAGCATGTGAAATAGTAAGGGCCCAAGAAGTGTTAGTCTCCCTTACTTTCTCTGCTAATATGGAGTTATAGGGCTTTTATACTTTAGTGCTAACAAAAAATTAATCAAAGAAGCTGATGAATTGATTTAGAAATATCTCTGATATAAGGGTTTAAGCGTGTGTTTGCATGTCTCTGGGGACACATGTATGATTCTAAACGTTGACTGAGTGTCAATTGCTTGAAACTCAAGATTATTTTTCATGAATTCTACCTGGCACAAAGCAGGCAAGGAGTCATGGTCTATGTTAAGGTATGTTGGAAGGTGGCATCCCAACGAACTTCTCAGAGAAAACAGTCTATTTTTTCAGCCTTGGATATAGCCTGATGCTAATCATGAAGGTATTTACTGTCTACTGAGAACTAGAATCCCAGACTGTGTTCATCTTACTGGTAAATTGAAGATATCAAGACCCTTTGTGATATGCAAACATGTCCCTTGTCACTGAGTAGTATTCTCCAAAACTACAATACCATGCTTCTCACTATGGGGGGGGGGTGATTTTGGCCTTCTAGGGGACATTTGACAATGGCTGGAGGTATTTTTTGGTTACCACGAACGGAGGGGCAGTACTGGTATCAGGAATACTGCTAAACATCCTACAATGCACAGAACAGCCTCCTAACAAAAAATTATCTGGCCCACAATTTCCATAGCACTGCTATTGAACTCTGGCCTGATAAAATCATCATTTCCCTCAAGCATTTGAAATACTCACTTTCAAAATATTTTCTTGATGTCATGTGGAAACAGCCAGAGGCTTACAAAGTTTGAGGGGTTGTCATGGCTATTGAGTAGAGATGTGACCATCTGCACTTTCTTTCCATTCAGTGTTGATCAAGTGAAAACAGGTCTGAGGTACAAGAAGCCTAGTTTGAACGGAGGAATAGCTTCCTCTTAGTAAGTTAATCTTGGTTGATTAAGTGTTGTTAATCTTGGCACTGGAATTTTAAGATAGACTTTATCTTAAAACTGGAATTTTAAGATAGAAATTATTTTCTTTATAATATTTCACATTGATGGTCATCCCATCTTGCCATATCCCCAGTTGGCTATGATTAGAAAAATTAGTTAGATGGCAAGAGAGCTTGGCTTGGATTATATCAACTTTTGCTAGCTGAAACTGCTGTTAACCCTACCATCTTTAACAGTTTGACTTTCCAACAAAAGTGCCCCTTTACATTATAACAAAATTCTGGGTAAATACACTGGTTTTTTTTTTTTTTTTTTTGTCCTTTGAAATAATTCTTGATTGGCTTCCTCCCAGTATATGACTTTAACCTCTATCTTATTACCACACTTTGGGTATCCATGACAGTCTACAGAAGGCTTCTAAACACAATGAGAAAATGATGTAAAATGTTTGGTTCATGGCAAATATTTCTGAAACTTTCTGTAATTAAGTTTTTGTTTGTTTCTTTTGTTTTTGTTTTTGTTTTTTTTTTGCGGTACGCTGGCCTCTCACTGTTGTGGCCTCTCCCGTTGCGGAGCACAGGCTCCGGACACGCAGGCTCAGCGGCCATGGCTCATGGGCCCAGCCACTCCGCGGCATGTGGGATCTTCCGGGACCGGGGCACGAACCCGTGTCCCCTGCATCAGCAGGCGGACTCTCAACCACTGCGCCACCAGGGAAGCCCTGTAATTAAGTTTTGATAGTTATAATATTCATAGTGAGAGGCAACAGGTATAAAATGGAATACCGTTAGATAGATTTTCTTAGAAAGCTGGGCCTAAAACCATTCAGGTGGAAAGTTTCCATTGTTTTCATGGTCACAGTTGATCAGTCTCCTTTATCTTCAAAATTTTCAGTTTCCCGTTACTCTTATACAGTTTATTTTATGATGAAAACTAAAGTCCCATGGCCTAGTACACTTTTTTTTTTTTTTTTTTTTTTTTTGAGGTACGTGGGCCTCTACACTGTTGTGGCCTCTCCCGTTGTGGAGTACAGGCTCCAGACACGCAGCGGCTATGGCTCACGGGCCCAGCCGCTCCGAGGCATGTGGGATCTTCCCGGACCGGGGCACGAACCCGTGTGCCCTGCATCGGCAGGCGGACTCTCAACCACTGCGCTACCAGGGAAGCCTGGCCTAGTACACTTTAATCTTAAGTATTCTGTTTTCAAAATCAGGGCTTTATCAGTGTTTTTGTCAGTTGCTACCACAAAGACTCCAAACATTTAGGCTTTAAGAAATCTACCCAGTAATTAAAAGGATATAACAAGTAAAACAAATTTTAATACATCCATCCAATGGAATTCCAGATGGGTATCAAAAATATAAATTGATTTATATGCATTGGTATTAAAAGGTCTCTACATCATATTAAATGGTAAAAGAGACTTCCCAAATAACATGATCTTATTCGTGTAAAAACCACACAGATACAAACATGTCACAGAGAAAATGCCTAGAGGATATTCCTCTAAATGGAAATAGGTGTCATTTCTTGGGAGAGATGTGGGAATTTTGTCAGATTTTTATTCTGTCCCATATTTCTTTCTGTATTGGTGAAATTTTTACAATGAGTATAAAGTCACTTTATAATAATATAATAATTTAAAATTTTCAATTTCAAAACAAAATCTCAGTGAGATACAGAAAATTACCATGGCTTGCATCAATTTACTCAATAAATGTTTGGGAACACTTGCTATGCATTAATAACTGTGTTTGTCACATGCTGCTTATCAAACAGAGCCCTTGTATAGTTTGGAATGTTGTGGGAGAAATAGATATTGATCAAATAATTCTATGAATAAGTACAAATTAAAATTTTGAGCAGGTGTATGTATGAAGGAGAGTTTGCTAGTAATATAAGAGTATATGATAGGGGAAACTTGACCTAGATCATGAGCTCAGGTCTTTCTCTAAGGAATAAAATGTTATCTAAATATAAAAATTAAGTAGGAACTGAGTGGACAAAATGGAGGAAAGACCATCTTAGGTAAGGTAAACTGCAGGTAAAAAGACTTCCTGGTAGGAAATACATTGGTACATTCAAGTGATTGAGAGACAAGCAGTGTGGTTGGACCACAACACGAAAGGGACCTTGGTGAGAGACAAGGCTGGTAGGGGCAAAATACTACAGGGCCTTTAGCTCATATTCTGAGCTTTTGAGATTATAATTTTGAGACTTTGAGATTATAATAAGCATAATGGGAAGCTATCTATTTCAGAAAATATAGCAGAAAATTGATGTGTTTGAATTACTATTTTGGAAACATTACTCTGGCTCCAGTGTAGAAAATGATGCCAGAATAGCAAGAGAGGATTCATGCAAACCAATCAGGAGCCTATGGAAGGACTCGCTGTGCACTCCCATCACCTCATGTAACAGTGGCACGCATAGTGGCCATTTTTCTTAACATGTTCGGAAGTACATGAGTTGTAAACAACATTAGGGTCACCTACAAAGAATAATTTTTAAAAAATCATCAAGAAACTAATGGAGTTTGATATCTGTGGAAGGAACACACTTAACGATACTTTGAAAATGTGCAGCCATTTGAGTCCAATTGTAATAACTAGAATGTAACTTCAGAAATATAGCATTGGAATTTGAGTGTGTTTCTGTAAGCTACAACTTTTCAAAAGGATGGAGTGACCTATATAGAGCCCAGAGGAAAGAAGAGGCTAAAAGCAAGATTTTTATCAGTGTGTTTCTCGTTGATCTAAGAGTGGTCTTATGCCTTAATCATTTGTAATCTAGTCTAATTGCAAGGTATATGTTGTAGAGGAGATAGATATGTTTATTCAACCCCTTTTGCTCTGATTCCATGCTCACTAAGCAGCCTTCTGATTATAATTCGTCTTCCTGTATACCATCCTACAGGACAAGAACATGTTGCTCAGCTGAAATGAGCCATTGTGATAAGATTTACAGTTGTATTTACTATTAGACACTATTAAATGGGCATAGTTGTCTCTTACTGGTTTAATTTCACAAGTCCCTCTGACTTCAGAAGACATCACTTTTGAACAGATATGACAGAGTTGAGGGTCTGGTCCTACAAAGTTGAAGATGAGATTCTAGAGTTTTGGGAGCTCAAATATTTTTCCTGTAAACTCTTCCTGATGGACAAGCAATCGTCCCTTAGCCCCCCAATTTACCTTGAAATCCATTCTTCTAGCAATAACTTTCTAACAAACTAGTCATAACAGAAGCATAATATCTATGATTGGTGTTTACAATTCCTGAAAGCCCAGTCAGTTGTCTTGACTGGAAGTCATAGGTGGAATATTGCTGGTAGCTGGTTGCTACCAAATATATAAACAAGTCAAGATAGTGGCTAAGAGTGAAGTGGATAGAGGTAGATCCATCAACATTTGAATCCAACTCTGCCTCTTTCTACCTGTGGGACAGTGGGCAAGTCACTTAATCACTGGAGGCTGAGCGTCTTCTACTATAAACTGGGGATAATTTTGACCTCCAATGAATGCCAATAGAGGTAAAGTGAAATAAAATATCCAAAGTTCAAAACATAGCACCTGATGGAGTAGGTTTTCCGTAAATGATAGCTTCTATTATTGCTATTTTTATTTCTTTTGCCCCTTACAGCTCTAAAACCTTATCTTCAAGCATATCTAGAGAGATTCTATCTCTCATGTCTCCAAATCATCCTTGGCATGTGATCCTGTGCTTTGCCTGCCCTATCCATATTTTACTTCTCTTTTTCATCATCTTCTCTGCTCAGCCATAGTTTCATGGTGTAAAATAGAGATGTTCTTCAAGTACTTGCACTCTTGTCATATATTTTAACTTCTGCATCTTGGAGAATATGCCTGTGACACAAAATGCATGTTTGATATTGATGTAGACCTCATCGGTAGAAGGAATTTAATGAGTATATCTTGCAAGTCTACTCAGATAAGCAATAAGAAAAGACCCGGGTGTTGTCACCAAAAAGAGGCGAAAGTAAAATCCCTATCAAACACTGGGGTGTTTTCTCTTTGATCTGCCCTGCTTGTCTTGAGCTGCACACCAGCTATCTGGCAGGCAGTACTTCTGCTTATGAAGATGAAGAGGTGCAGTGACTTACCCCACAGGGAGGGCAAAGATTAATGAAGTGTGTGTATAAATTCTAGGAATATGAGAGGCAACAGTCAGCCTTTTAATAGTACTTTAATTAACACTGATATAATGCATTAACTAACCCTCAGCAGCACGTTTTGACTCATTTGTTAGTCGTGTTCTTAACAGCAGCTGTTCCACTGTATCAAAAAACATTGCTTCTTTATTGCATGTTAAAGAGCCCAGAGCCATATAAAGCAGGCTGCAATGCAATCATGCTATTTGGCTGAGAATGAAGGTGAAAAGAACACAAAACATTGAAAGTGTAAATACATTTCAAGTCATTACCTACATCTTGGGTTATAGCAGCCTTCCTGCACAGCAAATTTTACATGGAACTTCCCTAACAATCCGTGATACTTTACACCTCCTTTATGATTAACCTAGAACATAACCTAGAAAAACTTTCTCATTATTCAAAAGCTAGGTCACATTTTACTAGTTTCCTCCATATTTATCCACGCTTGTTAGATCACCCTTGTTCATGCTTCTGTTACCTATTTGCTTCTATTCTTACATTGATCACACTATTTTATAAGCATCTGTTTAAACGTATCTGAATATCCCACTAGACTTCGAGTCTTGAAGGCTGAGGCTGTATGTTACCTGTTTCTGTGTCTCCACAGTCTAGCACCATGGTGGTTATCTGGTAACCTCTCAGTAGATGTCTGTGGTCTTAATAAATAAATGAAAAATCAATTAATAGAATGTACATAGTTTACTAAGAGATTTTATTTACATCTGAATTATTCTTTTATGTCTTTTAGATTCAACAATCCACAAAAAATAATGAAAATTATATTTCTAAGAAAGATTGCCTCTAATAATATCTATAATAGAAAAATAAATATTACTACTTAGACTGTAGCCTTGTCTAACATAGGGACTAAGAATCCATTCCATTCTGTTTACCATGACAGATCATTCTGACTGTCCAGTGGCTGAAAATTCTGCTAAATGTCATGTTTAAGCAACAGTTTAAAAGGAATGCCAGATGTTAAGAAACAGAGAAGTTGCCTTCTCAGCAAATTTTCCAATACCTATACCTTTAAAAATTCTGCTCTCTTTTTCTAAATCACGTGCTCTATCACTTGCCTGCTAGCTTAACTGTTTTCCACTTTTCAAACTCAGCTTCACTGTATCTTTGGGGCAGACTCTCATCTATAATACTCTGTACCCACACTCATCCAAGTAAGTATTTTATATGTTAATTGATTGTTCAAGAGAGTGTTTGTCACTAATCTTTTCACTTTTGGAGACCAAGTTTTTTCATCTTTGTATTTCTTCTTTCTGTCAGAGTGTCTAAGGCATAGTAGGCCCTCAAAAGCATTTGATGGATAAACAGTTCTTTAATGTAAACAATGGCTTTGGGTTAGGGCTGTGTTTAGTTTCCATGATGATTGCATTTTAGTAGAATCATTTTCTTGTCAGTGATAATAAATGTATTTTAAAACACAACTGAGTATATGAGAAAAGCTTCCAAAGCTCGGCTTGTGTTCTGCTGCTCCATCTTTTCTATGTCATTCTTGAATTAAAGCTCACAAGGAGTTTAGTGCTCCCAGCACTCTATCACTCAGTAGCTTACTTGATTTACTGGAATGACCCAATGCAATGTTCATGTCTTTAAAGGATGGATCACCCAAATACACAGACACTCTTGGGAAATAAACCTAATAGAGACTTTAACCTCAGTTCTGGAAACCCTTTCACCATGAGGAGTCATTTTGTATCACAGCATAGTTACATCTGATATGTGGAGATTAAAAAAATAAAGATTCCTTGGCCAGTTACAAGGCTCTGTTCTTCATTGTTTTCTTTTCAAATATGAATAGCTATGGGATTTGATCAATCATAAGCCCTGTGATGTTTGGCATTACTTATGGAGTTTGGGTTTGCTAAGTTACCATATAAGTTTTATTTATTTCCTTATCCAACTGGATTGCTCCCACCAGGTGAATAGTGTTCTGAATTATTACAGCAAGTTTGGACAATTGAGTCTATGATTATTGAAACTATTTTCCTGACTCTCTTCCTAGAATAAGAGTTCCTTGAGGATGTAGACATTTTCTTATTCATCTTTGTATTTCTGTTCTCTTAATGCATAGTACTAGACATCCTCCAGTATTAAGCATTTAATAAATGCTTGTCATTGGAAGCTGTTGTTGAATTCCCATATACTTCTATGCTTTTTTCCCACTATTAAACATGATCACACACACAGACATCATTTGGGCTTAAAGTCAATTTTTGAAGCCTAAATTGCTATGAATTTCATCTCTTTGTCCTATCATTAGTTGCTGACTATACATTCTATATTACATTTTTCATTTTATGAATTGTGACTAGTAGACACTATGATTCTTCAGAAGGTTTCATACGTATCAAAATTAGAAAACTATTTTGATATAAAGCATGAAAGATATCAGTAGTAATTCCTCCTGCAAAGCAGAATTGCATAGTGGGAAAGAACATAGTTGCTAATTTCAGACTGATGGAGATAGCAGGGTTTGCTGTTAAATAAGATGAGCTGTGGGGGGAAAAAAGCATTCTAATTGTGCTTAGAATGTAGGTTCCATTTATGAAGATGGAGTGACCATAGGAGGACCAGTATTTTATAGGAAACCAGTTCTTTGGGTAGGTTTGGTTGTAGGTGCCCCATAGCCATCCAAGTTAGGGATGTTGAGTAGGCAGTTGGATACATGTCTCTGAAGCTCAATGGAGCAGTTTCCCACTAAAGGTAAAATTAGGGGTGTACCAAAAAAGATGGTATTTCAAACCAGAAGATGGAGTTAAACATTCCATAGCTGTTGGAGGTTATTATTACTGTAGTGATCATCATCATCACCATCACCATCATCATCATTATTATCATTATGTTAGCCCTGTTTTCCTATGTGAGGGCATCAGAATCATGGCTCTCTTTGGAGATATGGTCTAGTATAGAGGTTGCGATGTTTAAATAATTGTTTCGTCTCTATTTAAAGCAGACATGACAGTGGACTGGGGACAGAGAGTGCAGCAATCCTATAAAACGTAGCTGGAAGAGTAAAGACAATTTGGGGGTTGAATTAAAACATTGTCAGGCCTAAAGGTCTTTTGAACCCATTTGCAAAGCTGATCAAGGATAGTTGGAATAAATTAAAGCTAAGCGACAAAACAAACACTTTTATGTCCCAGGGAGAGATGGTTTGAGTAATTAAGGGCAGGTCTGCACTTTTATTTCAGTAGCAAAATATTTGCATTGCATATTAGTACTGTGTTAATCTGACAATTGGTTTCTTTGCTCACAATTTCCCTTCTTAGTCACTGATACTGAAAATGATTCAGAAACCTCATATAATAATAATCTCTCAGCAAAATTCATCCAATTTAGGCGCCATTCCAAATAAATCCATTTATCTGATCATTTTCTATTGAAAGTAGGTCTGACTGCAGTCAACAAGTAGCTTGCAAGGTCAAGTTCTTTTTATGGATTAGAAATTAAAATTTCTAATTTTAATTAGAAGTGGGATTTAGCCAGTCATTTCAACATAT
This sequence comes from Globicephala melas, assembly GCF_963455315.2. Lineage (NCBI taxonomy): Eukaryota > Metazoa > Chordata > Mammalia > Artiodactyla > Delphinidae > Globicephala > Globicephala melas. Next base: position 28,611,251 of record NC_083321.1, on the reverse strand, counting down.
ATTTTAGTTTTTAAAAATAATTCCATAATATATACTACTATTACTAATAATAACACATTAACTTCCAGTTATTTGTACGCACTATGCCACAGTGTTTAGTGTATGTACTAAACACTTTGGGAATGTTATTTTATTTAATCTTGACAACATCCTTATAAAATAACCATTCTCCCTGTTTTACAGATGAGAAAACTAAAAATAAGGAAGCTGAGCACTGTATTTCTCAAAGCAGATATTTAGATCAGTAGGTCTGGAGTGAGGCCTCAGATTTTGCATTTCTAACAAACTCCTGGGTTTAGAGACTTGGCTTTAGAAACTAAAGGGCTTGACCAAAATTATTTTTCTGGCCCAAAGCTGCTACGTATAGCCTACTTATTTTTAACCCAGTTTTATCCCATTGTCAAAAGAATATTCCTTTCTTAAAGCTGAGCTCCTTTCCCCAGTATCCTATGGCAACCCAGGCCTTTAAGGGGGAGAAGCCTACTTCATGTTTTCTGTATGTGAGTCTGTGAGTGTGTCCTAATGCTTAGACTTCATATATTTCCTATAACTGCTCCTTCCTCCTGGATAGCCAACCAAATCATGGGTCCAGCGTTCTGCTTTTAGAACCTACCTATTCCCTTATCCTTAGTGAATACCATAAACTTTGTGCTTCTTTGCCCAGACTCTAAGGATCAGATTCAAGGGCTTCCCTAGATTGCCTATGGAATTGCCCACACTCCCTTCCCATTCCCCCACTCTTCTGGCTTTTTTTTTTTTTTTTTTTTTTTTTTTGCGGTACGCGGGCCTCGCACTGTTGTGGCCTCTCCCGTTGCGGAGCACAGGCTCCGGACGCGCAGGCTCGGCGACCATGGCTCACGGGCCTAGCTGCTCCGCGGCATGTGGGATCTTCCCGGACCGGGGCACGAACCCGTGTCCCCTGCATCAGCAGGCGGACTCTCAACCACTGTGCCACCAGGGAAGCCCCATCTTCTGGCTTTTTAGATTATCATGCAGAAGGTGTGGAGGAGCCAAGAACCCACTGCCCTCTCGATACTCACACCTCCTACCCTTTCCCCTGTGATGCTTTTCTCACTTATAGCCTCACTCATGCCATTCATTATTCTTGGAATACCCTTTTGCTTTAAGTCTACCTTCTCTCCTCTTTTTCAAAGGTTTTCTAAAATCTCACCTCCAACAGTAAAGACTTCCAGAAATGAAGCCCTGTGATTATTCTCGTCCTAAGGCTGATGAGTAACATTCACATTTTCCTTCCCACGAACCACAAACACAGTCACTTTCCTTAATATAAATGTCTATATAATTAGTCTTTCCCATGAAACATTCCCTTCTATAGCTTTGTGTGTTGTGGATTCATGACATTAGAGCTAGAAGCTACCTTAGATTTTATCTAGTTTTCTGCAACTAGACAATTAAGCAGAGAAAGCACTGATAGAAAAATTGCTAGATACCAATACCATTGTGAGATTTAACTAAGATAAAGAAAGTTATGGGCCTAGCAGTTCAGGTACATGTTAAGGGGTGAAAGAAAACACTAAAACACAATTTTAATAGTACAGTTTATTAGTACAACTGCTGAGAACAAAAATAGTTCAGTACTAATTCAGTACTCTTTCCACTCAACCACACTGGAATTAAAGCATTTAAATTCCCAGACTATGACAGTAATGGTATAAAAGTAAGAGGCTGGGTTTTTAGGATTCAAGGTAATAAGATATTCAAATCTTTCTCTGGTTTCTACTGTTAAGACATACCTGTCTGGAAATATTGGTTGAGGAAATATGATCAGGGAGCATTCCCTACTTTTTAAAATTCAGAGGAAGGACAGGGCAAGGTAGACCTGAATGAAGGGCCCTGAACTAGTCGGAAACAATAATAAAGACCCTTAGGCATCTCTAGTGCATCTGCAGCCAGAGGGTCGCCCTCTTCAGGGGTATTTGATTGATCCTCTGAAATTGTCCCATCAACTTCCCAAGGAAAAGGGAAAGGAAATAGTGCCTCTTCCTGTATTCCAGACATGGCTTTATACACGTCAGAGTTCCAGTTGTCTGATGAAACCACCTTTAATTATAGGCATCTGAAATTGGGCACTTCTAAAATAGAACTTCTCTTCTTCTAATTGTTCTCTACCTCCCTTGCTCTCTTAAAATCATTGATTCAGCCCCCTGAATTAGGGCATTTGATGTCATTTTTGAGGTTTGCCTCTTCTATAATCCCTTCTCCCCATTTAAGCAGTATATAGAGTGTCAGCTATAACTAGAGATTTTTTTAGATCCATTTTCCCCTGTCTATCCGAAATGCCACTGTGTTAAATCCAGTCCCTCATCACCTCTCACTTGAAAAACTGCAATTATAACCAAATGCTCTGGGTGCCATTCCATTTTTCAAATGACAAAAAGTTATCACAAGTTTTTTTTTTCTTAACACAATGCTGATCACAGCACCCTTTGGTCAATAGTTACTACTGGCTCTCTGTCTTTTGGATTAGTCCTCACTTCTCTTATTAGCAGAGAAGGGCCTCTGTAATCTGACACAGCAGAAAAATCTCTCCTTGATAATATTATGTAACTATCAACCAATAATACTGAGCTGAGTCCTGAATACTAGGAATCAAGGAGGCACAGATTATTTTGGTTTGACTGTTTTTCAATCTTCATTATATACAAGATGCATAGTTTGTCTTTAGTCAGAAAATACTATGTAACCTTGAACCATGAAAACAGTGAATCAGAGTCTGAAAGTTTACTTTTGAGTAACTGTCGGTTGGCACTCACTTTCTAAAAGGAGATATGGTAGACATTAGTAGCTTGAGGTGGGTTAAATAACAAAGTACGTAGTTTATGCTTTTATATCTTTATCAAGTGTTCTCATTGTCTTTTGTGGAATATCCGTTTGTGCGTTGGAAAATATTTTAATTTCAGTTGGCTATCTGGTAATATTTAACCCGGCACAGGAAATTTCTATGTGTGCTACCTATAAATAAAAGGAAATTTCTTAGTGTTAGTGAATTATTTGACTTTAAAAATGTCTAGATAAAATATCACAGGAAAGAATAGTTTCTTGGCCTGCTTCTATGAGAACTTCTTTGGGTGAATACATTTGCAGAGACGTATGAAAGCATTCATTAGAAGTGAATCATGGTGTACTTTCTTCAAATAATTTTCCATTCAAGTGACACTTAATGCATAGTTTATACATCTGGGGCCAATAGTTACATGATCCACATTCCATGAGGAGTACCAACAATTTATAAGATGCTCCAGGTTTCCTGAAAGTAGAGCATATTATGTCTATATAGATGATAGGGAAGGGAGTGAAATGATAAGATTGTCAGCATCCCTTTGATGTCTTTTAAACAAAGATTCTAACAAACATTGACTCATTTTCACTCCAAGTGATATTACGGAAGAAAAATTTTGTTTGGGTCTTGGGATCTTAGACATGCAATGAACCTAGATTTCATTCCAACATTTTTTTCATTTTTGTAGTGGAAATATTTTTGTTCTTCAGATCTCAGCCTCATTAAATTTGCAAGCTACAAAGACATATAAATAGCATTCAGTGCATTTGTGCATGTGATGAGCTCAGTAATTTCCAAAGGCCTTCACCAATTTACTACACTACAGCATACAAAAGTGGGAAATTTATCTCCTGTAAATTGCCTACCTGCTAATGCTGGATACCACTGATAATAGCTATCTTCAATATATTTTTAAATGGAGAAAATTATGATTCAATTACTCTGTAAAATTATTTGTTTGATGAGAAGTGTTATCACACCTCCCTTAATATACCATAGAAAGTAGATTTTTTTATTGCTCATTAGTTTTTTGGTCGAACTAGATTCTTCATCATTCAGGTATCTTTCTGAGATTGAAAGTTAAGCATTTTAGCAGATGTGTTTAAGTCCTTCCACCACTACAAGAGTGGGAAGAGGTTGGAGGAGCTACTGAAGGAAAGGTCCTACATGGTGGTACCCAATTAAATTATAATAATTGCATTTTATTATGACTCCTTCAAGAATGTCTCAGGTAGAATGAGAATTATAGATCTGAACAAATGAAGATGGACAAGAGAATGGTAAATATAGTAAGGGAACATTCCCATGGCATAAAATATGGTTACAAAATATTTAAAGATAATTTATCCTTAGCATTTATTGAACAGATTTTCTGCTTACTGAGAGGTTTTATTTTTCTACTCCATCACCTCTTCCAAAATCCCATTAAGAATTTTTTAAAAAGAAGAATTATGGAGAGAAGGAAAGGAAGCTTATTTCCCACTCTCTTCAAACCCCGACCCCCCAAACTTCACAGGAATCAGGGATGCTTGAACTACTCTTACCTACTTCTCTTCCGGTCTTCAAAGGAATTAAGTGCCTCCCTGACATTTCCTGGGTGGAACAGTGAGAAGATAGCCTCCTTCCTCTGGACATTTGCACATGCCTCTGAAGTCTCACACAGAATTAATTACAGTGAGACATGGGGGGAGTGTTTCCAGTGATTCTCCAAAGAAAGCTCAGAAGTCCCAGTGAGGCTAAGTAAAATAAACCCTTGGCACTACAGATATCAGCCCATGACTTGAGCTGAAAAGGAAGTAATCTAGTGGGTATGCCAATATTTTAATCTTCCCTCAGATTGTTCTGAGTCAAGAACAATCCTTGACTTAAATATTGTGAGAAACACAGTGATGGGGATGATTATATTATAATATCACACAATACATAAATATGAACTGCATTAGAGTTCCTGAGATTCCAGAGGTCCCTAACAATGGTAAAGCACAGAAAATCATGAAAACTACTACCATCAATCTGATCAAGAAGTTGCAGCTGCATGGCTTTGAAGTCTTTTAGGTTAGGGACCAAACTGTCATACCATTGTTAGGCTCCTAGGATCTGGTTTCCCATAGCAAGAGCCATTTGATCAACAGATGCATGCTTAAACTTGCCGCCTGCTGCCAAAACCACTCTGAGTTGAAATAGAGTGCTTGTTGTTGCTTTTTACTTTCTATTTGTGGTTTTTTTTTTTTTCCTTTTAGGGGTAGCAAACTATACCTTGGTTCAACCTGTTCTTTTATTTTTTTAATTGAAATATAGTTGATTTACAATGTTGTGTTAATTTCTGCTGTACAGCAAAGTGATTCAGTTATACATATATATACATTCTTTTTTTAATATTATTTTCAATTATGGTTTATCACAGAATATTGAATATAGTTTCCTGTGCTATACAGTAGGACCTTGTTGTTCATCCATCCTGTATATAATAGTTTGCAATTGCTAACTCCAAATTCCCACTCCATCCCTCTCCCACCCCCACTCCCCCTTGGCAACCATAAGTCTCTTCTCTACATCTGTGAGTCTGTTTCTGTTTCAAAAAAGTTCATTTGTGTCATATTTTAGATTCCACATATAAGTGATATCATATGGTACTTGTCTTTGTCTGACTTACTTCACTTAGTATGATAGTCTCTAGGTCTGTCCATGTTGCAGCAAATGGCATTATTTCATTCTTTTTTATGGCTGAGTAGTATTCCATTGTATATATGTACCACATCTTCTTTAGCTATTCATCTGTGGATGAGCATTTAGGTTGTTTCCTTGTCTTGGATATTGTGAATAGTGCTGCTGTGAATATAGGAGTGCATGTGTCTTTTTAAATTATATTTTTGTCTGGATATTTGCCCAGGAGTGGGATTGCTGGATCATATAGCAACTCTATTTTTAGTTTTTTGAGGAACCTTCATACTGTTTTCCATAGTGGCTGCACCAACTTACATTCCCACCAGCAGTGTAGTTGCAACACATTCTTTTAAAACCAGGTAAACCTGGATTTGAACCTGGAATTCACTTATCTACTTATTTGGCCTTGGGAAATTTACTTACCCTTACTGAATTATAGTTTCTTTATCTGTCATGTGAAGATGCCAACGAGCCACACCACTGAAGCCTGCGTACCTAGAGCCCGTGCTCCGCAACAAGAGAAGCCACTGCTATGAGAAGCCCACTCACCACAACTAGAGAAAGCCTGTGCACAGCAATGAAGACCCAACACAGCGAAAAATAAATAAATTTTTTTTTAAAAATTGAAATATATTAAAAGTAAGAGCTTTCTGGGTGCATTATAACATATAGACCAGTTGGTTCCTAACCTTAACAACACAAGAGAATCACCGGAAATGCATTAATATGTTTTTGGTCCTCATTCCTCAATATTCTGATTAAAATAATCTAGGTTGGGTCCTCAGCATCAGCATTTTTTTAAACATTTCAAGTGAGTAGCCAGTGTTGAGAATCACTCATCTCAACAGTCTGACCTAGGGGTTAAGAACATAGACTTTGTAGTCAGACAGACTGAAAGTTGGATCTTAGCTGTCTCATGGGCTATGAAATTTTGGGTGTTTGTTAAACTTTCCTCACCTTCAGTTTCTTCATCTATAAAATGACTTGTCAATATTTACTTGAAAAGTTGTTATGGGAATGGAATAGGATAAACAAGTTTACTTAGGGAGGGCCTGGTACTTAGTCATTGCTCAGTGCTTTTTATTAGTGTGATGATTAAATTTCTCAAGAATTTTAGATGTGCCTCTATGGTAAGACCATAAGACTATGGTAAGACTAGCCAGGAGACAGCATTTTTACTAATATTTTACTTAAATTTCCAAATTCAAATGTATCATAGATATCAGTAATAATAATTGCAAACATTTATTAACTTCAGTGGTATGTGCCAGGTGCTATGTTGAATCTTTTATAAACATTATATTTTTAACCTGCTCAAAATTTTGACATGTGCTTTAATCCATTTTAACAATGGAAGACACAGATTTTGAGAGATTAAAATCTTTTCTCAAATCATCTGGTATGAAGAGTTGGGACTCAAATCCATGTCTGAGCATATCTAAACTCAGACTTTTAACCATTATACTATATTGCCACCAAAACAACAAATCTGTACAAGATCAGTATACAGTCCCTTTAAACAAAACACTCTTTTTCACTTCTTTTTTTACTAAACTCAGAGAATAAAAAAACAGGACCAACTCCATAGAAGTGAGCAGCCATGCGTTGCAATCACACAGGAGCCTGCACACAAAAGAACCCAATGCTCAGAAGGATCCTATGCTTAGAATTTTACTCTTTGCAATTGCCACCTTGAAATACTTAGTAATTGTCTCTTTGGATTTATGTTTTGTGAGTGAACTCGAATAGGACAATGGAGGATGCACTGGGGACTTGGAGGCCTAGTTTGTATACAGTCCTGTTTCCCACTGCCTTTCTGGGATGGGGCCTCAGTAACCCGTTCCCTGCTGCCTGGTGCTTGGGGTCATCACAGCCTCCCCCTCCATGTTCTCATCCCACTACTACTCCTTCCATCCTCCCAAGTTGGTGACTTGGTCACTTTGGTTGGGGGATGAGGAGGACTGTATCTCTGCCCCTGGCAAGGGCCTGTGCATGGTTGCAGGAGGGTTGAGTTTGTGTACACATCATGTGATATCTCTGGGCAAAGCAAGAAGGCAGTCATCCCCAAACTTATGTGACAGTGGTTCATTCAGCAGTAACTTGGCAGGGACCTCTTCCTCATCGTATTTCCGGATACCTAGCACCTCCTGATGCGGAAGTTGTAATCTCTTGGTAGTCATCCATCTGCTTTGGTTTGAGGTGGCACCCCCATGGAAAGAATAAGTTGACCCCTCCAACCCCAACTGGCACCCTGCATTTTCATTTGACACTGGCCCCTCAAATTAAGTAGCTATCCCTGATGAAAATTATTAACAAATACAAAATAGTCCTGCAAAGGTGGGGTTGGGGGCAGGTTTGGAGTGTTTGGAAAGTACAAAGGCAATGCGAGGCTACCATAGCCTGATGGAACCCAGGCTGGAACAGTGTGCCCAGGGTTTAGAACCATGGGCTCTGGAGTTTTAAATGTTCTCAATATCAATCCCAGTCCTGCCATTTATTACTTGTGTGATTTTGGGTAAGTAACTCACCATCTCTAAGCTTCAGTTTCCTCTTTTGTAAACCTAGCATAATAATCACACTAACCTCATGAGTTTGATTTAGGATTAAATAAGACAAGTGTGTGAAGCAAGTTTTTAGCAGTGTCTGAGACATAGTTAGTACTGGATAAATGTGGTTTTTACTATTTCTATTTTCTTCTTGACTCAGTGTCTCTCTTGCTGAGACCAAGTTTGATGCATTGAAGTATTTGACCAGGACCCTATAAAGAAGAAACAATTGCTGGGAAGTGTACCCCTTCTTATTTCTCACCCCACTTTCTAGATCCCACCAAAAAAAAAAAACCACCCATTTCATTTCCTATTTTTTCAATCAAATTCAAGGGAATTGTAATTTCTTACAGTACACTTTCATCAGCCATCTCAGAAAACATATTATGTCTGAAATGAAAAGTTTGGCTTTGCTTTCCTCATTTTCTGCTCCCTGAATGCCATGATTGCAGTAGAATAAGAGAAGCATTGAAATAACAACTTCATCCTGTACATCCTCAACCCCCAACACGACCCACTTGAATATCCACATTCTTCTTCCTTCTTCCTCCCCTCACTCTCTGGGGATGTCCATTCACATACTCATGCTAATAATATTCCTTGAAACATTTAAGATGCATTTCCAAGTGACAGGAAGGGCTACCATACAAAAGCATCATCTTTTTTTTTTTTTTTCCATTCCCCAACACATTAATTGGTTGGATTGATTTTCTGGACCAGCAAGGAAGAGAAATATGCATTAAAGAAAGATTGATAGGATAACACAATTGTTTGTGTTTGGAAATGCATTTTTTTTTCTCAGAAATAAATCCTCAGGACATCAGGAAGCCTAGAAATATCAAGAAGTAGATTCCTTGCCTTAATTCATCTCATCTAGGTTAAAATACAGTCTTCTGAATAGAAATTATGTTAACAGATGATATTAACCAACAATCATCCAGAGAAAATATAAGTGAAAATAAACATACAACAAAGTTTAATCTTGTGAATGGTTGAAATTAAAATAAGAATGATATTTCTCTTTGCATTTATCAATTTAATAAATTTTTCTTAAAATTCATTTTGTTGGTGAGGGTATAGCAAGGTATATACCATTATAAATCACTAGTGACAAGGTAAACCATAAAACTTTCCAGACTGTAATTTTAAAAGTATGTTTCAAAAGTCTCAAAACTGCTAGGTCTTTGAGTTCCAATTATTCCATATCTAGGAATGTTGCCTAAGCAAATGATAGGAAATGGGGACAAAGATTTATACAGGTTCCCTCCACTATCTGAAAGTAGAACATCCTATGAAATCTTTCATATACTGAAACGGCATAAAGTGAAGAAGCAATTTCCTTAGGACACATCTTGCTAATGCATGCACAAAATAAATTGAGATAAAGCACAAATGCTCACAGACACAGTTCAAAACTGTAGAGGCTCGATGCTGAGACTCTGCGTGTGGTTCCCTGGGAAGGAGCTTGGCGGTGCCACTCATGCTGCTCAGTGTGTGTGATGCTTCTATAACAGCTCCCTGCAAAACAAAGTCTAAACGCTGTTATCTGTTTTTGCCTTTTTCATAAAAGCAAAAATCCTCTTCAGATTTCTTTTGGTTAGCAAAAACAGGTACTAATATAGGTCTTTCTTAAAAGCAAAGTGAATGAACTTTGCTTTTAAGAAAAAAGCAAAGTTTCAAAATGAACTTTAGAAAAGCGGGGGATACCTATATATCAAAATATTTGTTTGCATCATCAGTCATAGTAGTAAATAACTGACCACAAGCTGAATATCAAAATATATGGGATGAATAAATTATTATTTTTTATTTTCTCTCCTCTAATCCCCTCTCCCCTGGAATTTATACTCCTCCCCTTCACTAGGTATCACTGTCTCTTTTAGTTGGTAGTGTTTATCTGAGGATAATAAGGCAAATGGGAGGAAAGGTCCTGCACTACTGGTGTAGCCATGATCTGCATTTGAGCTCCCTTGGAGTGCATTTGTGGGTGATCCTCATCATTAGGGATTTTACACCTTTCCTTCCCTTACTGTGGACAATGTCTCCACTAAAGAATCTACTTGACACATGGTCTGTTGGAGGTCTCATTACCCTTCTATGCAATACTCATGTCAATCTTTTTTATAATGGGTACAGGGAGGCTATCTTTTATTTAGCACCCAATTGGTCCACAAGAAATAATATACCTTGCCTGAAAATTCTAGATATCCATGACTTTCCCAATGGAGTCACCTCTTCTTTTTCCACCATCACAGTAGCTATGTAGTCAAAAGTCATTCAATCTTAGACCTTTCCAGGAAAAGCGTTGGCACCAGTTGCTGTGCTCCCACAGACACTAGGGAACAAAGGTCAAGCTTTTCAAGTGGTCTTCTGGAGTCTCCTCTCACTTGTCTTGAAGGGAAATGGAAGTACCCTCTCCTTGCCCTGTGAAGAACAAAGTATGTAACCTTACTCCAAATTGCTTTTCCAAGGAAATTTTCTCTCCCAGACTTCTAACCTCCATTCTCTTATATGTCCTTGAATAAATGCTAAGCCACAGTTGTTGAAAAAATAGATAGGGGCTACCTTCTTCATAAATTCTTCTTTTTTTTTTCCTTTGGCCACGCCACACAGCTTGCGGGATCTTAGTTCCCCAACCAGGCATTGAATCCAGGCCACAGCAGTGAAAGCGCCAAGTCCTAACCACTGGACCACCAAGGAATTCTCCGTAAATTCTAAGGTAGTGTAACACATCCCTTTGCATGCTGGAGTCGTTGTCATCTGTGATCTTGCGAGCTCAGCTCAAAGTGAGACAGAAATAGCCTTATTTTTACATTCTTTTAAATTATGCATTAATTGAGGAGATATAAAATAATATGACAGAACACAGGAGATACAACAATCTAGACCTGGGATCAGTGAAGACTTGCCCAAAGAAAGCAATCGCCAAGCTAAAATCTAAACTATAAGTATGAATAAGTAGAGTGAAGGAGATGAGTAGAATAATAGTAAGACAAAAAGGCCACCATTAAAAGAAAATATTGTGCAAAAGCAAAATAGTATAACCAATTTGGAAACAGTTTGGAAAGCAGTTTCTTATAAAGGTAAACATACACTTATATGATCTAGTAATCCCACTCTGAGGTGAAATGATAACTTATATTCATACAAAAACCTGTGTGTAAATGATTATAATGATTTTATTCATAATTACCCCAAATTGGAAGCAATGCAAATATCCTTTAATTGGTGAATAGATAAACTGTGGTACATCCATACAATGGAAGACTACTCGGCAGTAAATAGGAGCACATTATGAATACAGGCTCCAGCATGGATGAATCTCTAAAGCATTATGCTAAGTAAAAGCATCCAGACTCAAAAGACTCCATGTTGTTATGATTCTATTATATGTTTTTCTGGAAAAAATGAAAACTGTAGGGACAGAAAACTGATCATTGGTCACCAGGGACTGGAGGCAAGGCCAGAGGTTGACTACAAAGGGTCATGAGGGAATTTGGAGGGTAATGGAAATGTCTATATATTGATTATGGATATATTAGTCACATGATTCTTCATTTGTCAACGCTCATAAAATGGTGTACAAAACAAGGTGCATTTTTTTGTGTGTAAATTATACCTCATGTTAAAAAAAGGAGTATGGTTCCTTTGAGGAACTGAAAAGTAGTTACTATAGAAGAGTGAGAAGCAGGGAAGGTAAATGATGAGGCAAGAAAGATACATGGGAATTGAGTCACTAAGGTCTTTACAAATCATGTTCAGGAATCCAGACTTTATCTTTAAAGTAATGGTGAACTATTGAGGGGTTTAACTTGGTGACAAATCATTTTAGAGGGATCACTCAGCCAGTAGAGCTAAAGCAAGAAGACTAATTGAGGTGTTAGACAGAAATGGAGTAAACCAGGTAGGAGATATTGCTTGCCTGAACTAGGAAAATGTGGTGGGGATTTATTCACTTTTTAACAAATAGGTTTGGAGTGCCTGTTATGTTATGGACACTGAGCTGGTTCTTGGAAACAAAACGGTCAGTAAAAAACAGACACATTCTTGGACCTCTCAGAGCTCACAATCTGGTGGCAAAGGCAGCAAGTACATAATTTTGTCTGTAATAAATTCTAAGAAAAAAAGGTAGTTATTATTATGAAAGCCCCTGAAAGGGGGCTGTGTCAGACATGATTAGTTACTCACCCAAAATCTCTTTCTTACTAATTCCATTGTGTTCAGGGCACTTATGTGTTAGCTTCTAAAAAACATTATCTCCCAGCTTCCCTGGCAGTTTGGGGTGGCCATGTGACACAATTCTGGCCAGTGATGTATAAGTGGAAGGATGCTGGGTATTTCTAGGATGGTTTTGCTTTCCTGATTATAGTCTCTTCTTACCGCATTCTTTCTTCTTTATCACATGTCTGGTACAGTGGTCACTTAATGACGACATCAATATTTGTGTTGGTATGGCAACTGTTTAATGAATATTTAAATTTAACACATGATAATACTTCTTGATTGTTACTTTTATGGGACTTGTGTTTGTTCCCCACCATCCCCACCCCTGTCCCAAATGCTCAACAGAGATTTAGACGAAAGGTCCCTCATTCATGGCATGGTTCACCCTATTAAATTTCTGGGTGTTCTCTGTCTCGTATCCACTACCTAAATAACAGTGGTGGAGGATTTGGGTTCCTCAAGCCCAGAGCAGGTAAATATAGTGGGGTTTTATTGGGGGGTGGGGGTATTGTTTTTTTCATGTGTGACAATGCTAATTAACTGGTGCTAGTATTCCCAAACATTATGTTGAGAAGGATTCTGTATCAACAGGAAAGAGGATTGTCTCAATTAGTCATGTCTGCCATGTACACAGGAAGATTTATAAAAAATCTTTTTCATTGTCATGATGAAACCAGTCCCTCTGAAGAAAGGAAGAGGAGACGAGCCTTTTAAATAAGACTTGTATGCTCAAGAACACAGAAACAAGATGAGATAGTTCTTTGGAGCCTTACAAGAGCCTGACTTACATTGTTGCTGGTCTGTTGCAGACAGATAGGCCTGAGGACAGGGACCACTCACCCAGGAACGAAATAATAGTGTGACACCCGTGGAATGGGTAGCCTAAGCCCTGATACCAGAACCTTCATTCTTATCAACCTTCACATTAGTGAGTCCTAAAACCCTCTGAGCAGTTTTTCTTGCCCGAACCCATTTACTATCTCATGGAAGCCATTTTTTTCCTGCCCAAAGGAGGTGAGGAGAGGTGAGGAACTGGGGCCATGAGGAAAAGGAGCCTTCTCTGCCAAGCAGTCAGGATGCAAACTGGAAGGAAAACAAGCCAGGAGGTTAACTTTGCCTAGTTTTAGGTACAAATTACTTTATTTTAGTTTTGGGGGAAGTAAAATGAAGCAATTCAAAAAGAAGAAAGAATTCCGGAAAGAAACTCTATTCTTACCAACCCAGCAGGGATGTACACTTCAATTGCTGAGAGGAAATAATATTAGATGTAATACTAGAGGCTCATTGGAAACGGAAACAGGAGCCCTAATTTGAAGTGGGAGCCATTCATAAAATGACTCACAAACTTGCTCTCAAGAATTAAACCAAGTTTATGAAGAATAATTTTTGTTTGTGATTTTATTTTTTTCCTTTGCAAGCAAGTAATGAGCAGTAATGTGGCCCATACACAATGTCACTTCAGTCTTTCTCTGGTTTTTAACCATGGTCATTATTAAAGCAAGTGACTGACAGATACATATGTTGAGTAGCCAAGGACTGACTGACAATAGAAGTGGGGACAGGGCAGCTACTGGAAAGTCCCGGGTCCCGGCCATACACTGGATTAATGAGAGGATAGATCAGTTAATGGTATTTAATACTTTAGATAAATCTGAGGCCCAGATTTCTCCCACGAAGGACATTAGGCAGCAGTTCAGCCAGTGACAGGGCCTTTCATACGCCAGCTAAGCTGCCTCAAGGGATCTGCATGATGAAAGCAGGCGATTAACAGAAATCCTGTTTTCACTGTGGGGCCTTTACACATTTCCTGCCACCGAACAGCTCCATAGTCATGTGGCACACTTTATTGAATTAATTGATCAGATTAGTACCAATGCCTCACCCTGTTCTGCGTCCTCCCCCACATTCATGGATCTCACCTCTATCTGGGAGAGAAACAGCTTTGCAGGCAGTGGATGCCAGCAAAGCTTCCACAACTCAGAACCAAAAGAGCAGTGTCTCCTTCTGACTCATTTCTCAAGACTCCTGACTATTGCCACTTTGTATCACATTATGGGGCAAGCAAGCTGCTTTGGATCACAGAGTCGCCATGCATTCCAAACTTCTTCCCCAAGAGAGAAAACACAATGTAATATAAAATCATGGGTCTAAATGAATGTCTAGTCTCCCCACAAATTGCTCTTGTCTTATATTACCTCTTAGGTGAATGAACCTATGTCACCAAAATTCTTTAAAGCTGCCCTCTTGCATGCCAGAACTTTCCTTTCAGAGAGAGAATTGGACATTTCATTCCTTGGGAAACTCAGTTCTAGAGGGTCAAGGCTTTCTCAGCTGAAACCTGGTTCAGATGTCAAGTCAGACTGGTTTCCTAGTCTGTTTATCATCTTCTGTTCCCCATCTTCCTCTTCATAGGCACATTTTCTGAGTGTCTTAGGGGGAAAGTTGGGACATCCTCACTCTGCAGGGCAATAAAGTTGGGAAAATCGTAAAAACAACTAACATTTATATAGTGTGGTTCTGTGTATTTTTCTAAGTTGTTTACTTAGAATAACTCATTCTGTCATCATAAAAACAGCCCTAAGGTCAATATATTTTTATCCTCATTTTACAGGTAAGGAAACTGAGGCATGGAGAAGCTAAGAAACTTGCCCAAGGTCAGAGGTATAAAGTAGTGTCACAAGTATTCAAACAGATAGTCTGGCCTCAGAGTGTATGTTGAGTGGCCTCTGTACAGAGATGCTCTCGTTAGTTGGTATACTTCTCCGATTATTAGAATAATGCTACTAAAGATGTTTGTGCTAATGAATGTAGTTAGCTAATGAGTGAGCTGTTGAGACTTGAAAGAGGGATGTATTGTATTATCGTACGAATATACACACATATATATACATTACGCACATGTATCAATATAAATATTATTCTCTGAAGCACGTAAGCACTGTTCTTAGATTAGCTACTCCTTAATTATGTAGCAAAGTCCATCTTTTTTCTTTTATAGACTTTTTTTTATCGATTTAAGGTGGATATATACAATTATGAAATTAAAAATAGGCTAAGTATACAAATAATACTAAAAGAAAAGTGCAAAGGAAAGGTCAGGTTGATGATGTACTAATAAGAATCTAGGACTTAAGAAAATTTCTTAAGTTCTTTTTCAATGTTTTTTACTTCCTTTATCTCTCCTAAAAGCTAAATATGTAAGCAATAGCTATTAAACTAACTGGATCCTGAATTTGTACCTTTCATGTATTTATTGATCATTAATTAATTCTTTCATTCATTCAGAACATGTGATACCTATTGCCACTTTGGAACTGTTTCTCTAATCTTTCTATGACTCTCCAATCCTTTGTCAAATGGAGATAATAAAAGTAAATATTAGCTTTTTGTGAGATTTACTAGCACGTAAATCATAAGCACAGTCTTGCCCATAGTATGGTTTAATTACTATTTAAATAAACTAATTATTTTTAGTAATGATTTAAAAAATAGGAAAAACAAGCAGTCAATATTAATTGAGCCCTAACTATGTATAGGGTCACTGTATTTAGAGAACATGATAGTTATCCTTTTATTCATCCCTGTGTGTGTGATTTCTGCATCTTGTCTTTCTCTTTCATCCCATCCATTTTTCCTCCATTGATTTTTATGCCTTTGGAGTGGGGCAGTTTGGTCATGGACCAGTTTTTGTCACTGTCTTTCTAAATATCACTTTTTCCTCTGGTTAATTCCATACTTGGTGTATTTTCAAAGGTCTGGCTTTACTTTCAGGACATCTCTCATGATCCAGAGCCTCATTCAGTTCAATCTAATTTAATTCATTTCAGTTCAGTTAAAAGAAAAACAAATCATGTGTTCTAGAGTATGATACAGAGATGATTAAGGCAAGATCCTACATCAAGTTCCCTACAGCCTTTCCTTGTTCTACCTCAGGTCATGCCGCTGATAATCTCCCTTTATAATTGGAGTTTTGGCTCAGTCTTTATCCTGCCACCATCTTACCTCTAACAGGCCTGAGCAAGTCAGAAATCTGAAGATGGCTAGCTGACCCTAAAGGGGCAAGAATGGTGTCTCTGAAAATTCATTCATTATGTGCAAAATACATTCACAAGGAAAAATCTTCAAAAGAATAGCTAATCTTCAGCTACATCAAGAATTTAATAAAGCTTTATGAGTCGAGGGGATTTTTCAAGGCAATAATGAATATGACTTTAACTGGCCTTGCTCCTTGTGAGCAAAGTGCGTTCCAGTTTCCTTCTTCCAGTGTCTGTGTACATGAGGCTAACTGAAAACCTCCATCAAGACTATTTTTTACTTACTTTCTCTAAACTCCCATTTTTCGCTAAGGACGTTATCACTCCAACTTCATTTAGGAGCCTAAACACTTCCCTTTGTTTGTATTAGAATATTAACAATCCAAATACCACAGCCATGAGGGAAAACTGAGTCTTAATAAGGTCAGTATACATTCTGCCCAGATGCCATTGTTTTCCAATGAAGTAATATGTTCATTTACATCTAATATTTCTGCACTACTCTGACCATGTAAGGTAAAGAGCAGACTTACAAAAATCAACAGCCCCATTAGCTAAGACTTCCTTATATCCCAAAATGATTTGACAATGAAATCAACAGACAGATCAGAAAAAAAAGGAAAACTGAGATGCCAGAAACACATGTCAACTTTTGAGTAGCATGGCCATATTTTGTTTCTTGTGCTATATTGAAATATTATGAAAAATTATCAATATTCCCATGATCCTGATGTTAAAAAACTATTTTGAATCTTGTGAAACCTTCATATACTCCAATACAGAAGCAGTTTCCTTGTCCAGATAAATATTTGTTTGTAAACTTTAAAATATTTCCAGAGAATCAACTGTGAGCTTTCTGTGTTTTTTAATTCTATATTTATTTTATGTTTTATTAATTTATGCTTTTCTCCATGGCATTTCCTTGCTCTAATTTCTTTGGGGTTTAGTTTGCAGTCTTTCTTCTCAGTTCTTGAGATAGTTGCCTAGTTCATTGGTTTTCAGCTTTTCTTTATTAATACATTCATTATAAGGCTATATATTTTCCTCTAAGCATAGCTATAGCTGACCAGTGACTCAGAAAAAATAAAATAATGGAGGTGAGGAGCCAGAGTAGCAGTGTCTGACATGAAATACCTTGACACAGCTTTGTGGTTTAGATTAGGGCTGTTGGCTGCCATGTTTCAGAGTCTCAGTAGTAGCCTATACTCTGTACTGACATTCCTGGTATCTCACCCTTATTATAGCAAAAGAGGCCACTGTTCAAACAACACTCATACTTTATGCCCTCAACTACCTCTTATTTCTAGGATTAGGTAGAAGGAGGACTGTGTTGCTCCCCTAACCCAAATGCTCCTTCAATAAGAGCTGCACTATGTTTGTAAGCTCCTAGATGTACTTCTCCTTTGTATTCTTCAGCCACCATTAGTTCCTGACCATTTAAAGTAAATCCTCTTACTTTTCCAAATCATGGTCCTTCCCTTCTACCCCTTAAGAATCATACTTCAATCAGCCAATTAATCTTACATTGCTTCAAAAAGTGAAGAGCAGAATTTTGTCATGATATACATTTTAGAATACATAGAGAATATACATTTTAGAAAATGATGCCAATTAGAAAGCTGTTCCTCTATACCCTCAAATCCTACCCCGTGTGATAGAAAAATCACTACATTCTGTGTTCCCACCACCTAAACACTTTCTTTCCTTGTTTGAAACAAAATGAAGCAAAAGTCTATGAAGATGGAAATTTTTTTCTTAAACTGTCTCCAGAACACACACAGACCTAAATGAAACCTTCTGTTCCAACAGGAATTCCACTACCCCATTTACCTGTCAATAGACCCAGATTTTATTTAGATATTAGGCCAAAATCATTGATATTTGGGAAGACAGATCCAACTTCAACTTCTGGGCAATGAAAATGTAAGAAGAAATTTTTAAAGGTGTTTCTGGGAAATAGTTTCTTACCTAAAAAGAATGTAGTTGCATCTCCATCTAACTGCTTATCCCACTCCCTCCCTCCCTTCACTTCCTGCTGATGACTGTGGTCCTACTTCCTAGAGCTGGGGCAGCCATCTTCTGACTGTGGAGTAATAGCATGAGCATGAAAAGCCAACCCACAAAGAGCGGCAGAGAAACTGTAGAAATGAGCCTGGGTTCTTGATGAAATTGTTGTTCTTGATGAAATTGCTGAGTCAATGACAGCAGCCGCCTACCTCCAGTTTTCTTATGTGAAATCAATAAACCCCAGTTGTTTAAGCCATCATTAGTAGGATATTCTATTACCTTTGGCTGAAATACTTTCCTAACAGATAAACATAACTTTTCCTCCATCCAAACTAACTGATACTTTACTTATTTCCCTAGTCCTAAAGCTTTAGAACTTACCCTCTGAGTAAACTGGCAAGTTCTTGTATGCATAAAGCATTAATGGTTAATGGTAGATTAATGAGTTATATTATCCCAGGAGACATTTATATTTTTATAGTTGGCTTTAAATTCTTAAGAAAAAATAGGGGGTATTATAATAAAGGAAGAGCTGAACCCATGAGGAAGACCAAGACTTACCCCTTGAAGCACAACTTTGCTGACCTGTTTTTTTGAGGGCCACTTAGATAAGAGAAGAGATTGATTGTGTGACTTATGAAAGTGAATCTCACTACTGTGCGGTCAGCAGGTAGAGTCATGTGTCAAATAATGACCTAAGACTAAAGAAAAATGGAACGATTGAAAGATTTCCTAAGATATCTATTAATTTCCATGGATCATTATATACAAGAGACAATCTCCCTTCTCCATAGTAAGTAGAGACCAAAGATGGCATCCCTTTATCCTTTTTGTAAGAGAAAGAGGAAAATTCAGAACATCAGTTCCTAAGAATTTTCTATAGGTATCTCAAATTCAGCATTTTTAAAACTGAACTCAAAATCTACTTCACTGAAATATTTTTCTTTTCATGTTCTCTGATAGGTTTCCCTGCTCCTTCTGACCATTTCACCCCATCCTCATTTCATTGTGTTATCAAGCCTGGCTAAGTCTCCCTCTTAAATTCCTTGGAATGCACCCCTTCCCTCAACTCCTATTGTTATACTTTAGGTCATTTTATTTCTCTTAAGGCTATTTGCAAAGACCCCCACACTGTGTTGTCTCAGATCACACCATCTTTTAGGCTGCACTCACTGTGATCGCTCTAAAATTCAGACCCAATCATGTCACTCCCATGAATAAAATCCTTCCATAGTTCCCTAGAGATCTCTTATGATCTAATGCCTATTAACTTCTCTAGGAACTCCTCCTGTCATGTTACTTACATACTATGTACCCCAGCCACACCCAGTGCCTGGTAGCTATCTATCTATACCACACTCTCTTCTACTTTGCATGACTTTAAATATGCTATTTTCTCAGGAGCATCTTCCTGCCAACCCTCAACCTTTTTCAACTTAGAAGAGGGTAACAACATAAAGTTATGAAGAATAAGAGGAGAGATTGGCACAATCAGAGACTGCTCAGATGTCATTTCTTTGGAGAATCCTTTTCTTCACCCTCAGTTTCCTTAGAGGGTCATAGAGTACCTGGTAGTTATCACTATCAATAATGTATCGTACTACATGATAAAATGTGATTACATATCTCT
Source organism: Globicephala melas (assembly GCF_963455315.2). NCBI lineage: Eukaryota > Metazoa > Chordata > Mammalia > Artiodactyla > Delphinidae > Globicephala > Globicephala melas. The sequence continues at coordinate 28,591,346 of NC_083321.1, read as the reverse complement.
TTCCCATTAGACAAATGGTTCTCACTCCTAAGCTACCCAATCTAGGGAATTTTGAAGATACACTAATCCTCAATCTCCATTCCAGACCACTAACTATGGTTTATTATGAACCAAATCTCAGATATCTGAAGAGACGGTTCTTTCACTGTCTGTTTGCATAGAGTGGCTGTAGTTGGCAATCCAGCTCCACTATTCTCTATATAGTTCTTTATTCATTACACTGAATGCCATTTCAGGGTTAATTCTTTTTTTTTTTTTTTTTTTTTGTGGTACGCGGGCCTCTCACTCTTGTGGCCTCTCCCGTTGTGGAGCACAGGCTCCGGACGCGCAGGCTCAGCGGCCATGGCTCACGGGCCCAGCCGCTCCGCGACATGTGGGGTCCTCCCGGACCGGGGCACGAACCCGCGTCCCCTGCATCGGCAGGCGGACTCTCAACCACTGCGCCACCAGGGAAGTCCTCAAGGGTTAATTCTTGATGTCTATGCTGCCTTCTTTAAGCCTGGAGTCTCTATGAGGTTCTGCTAAAAAAAAAAAAAAAAAAAAAAATAGCTTCCCTCTCTGTGATTCTTGGAAATGCAGCTTCCTCCACTCTGATTTATTTTTCAATGAGATACAAATTACCTTCGCTCTTGAAGAAATTATTCAAATTGTTGTGTCTTATGTTATTTTACACCTTCTTCCTATTCTTGGAAATTTTATGCTGTTTATTCCCTTTTGAGTATTTTAATTGTGGTTCAATCGGACGTAGGAGGGAAGGAAGGAAGTATATTTACAAAGTTTGCCATTTTGCCTTGAAAGGCCATTAAAGCAATTTTAGGTAACTTATCATTTTTAACATTTTGTAGTACTATGGTTGGTCACTATATCAGTTAAAAATGTGTCAAGCTGCAAGTAATTTTAAAAATTACTTAGTAGGTTACTTAGAGGTATACTTTCTCACATAATAGGAAGTTTAAATTTAAGCATACAACGATGTTGCACATTTTCAGTTGCGTCATAAAATACCCATCCTTAGCACATTATCTAATTTTCTAAGATGGCTTTACTACTCCAAGCATCACATATATATCCTGTGCTGGAAGAGAAAGAAAACCAGACTAAATACTACAGTAGCTGCATTTCTGCCCACTTTTTATTAGAAAAGTGATAGCTTTCCCAGAAGTCCCCTTATCAGACTATTCTTACCTACACACACTATCACATGTGCTTTAGCACAAGGGAGACTGGAAAGTTAAGTACTGGACTCTCTAGCTTCTGAGTAGAGAAAAGAAAAAGATAAGGTGGTAAGAAATTTGTGTTTAGTGGACCAGCTTTTGGGTCTCATACAGCTACTGACTGTTTCTCAGAGGTTATAAGCAGTTAAAATAAAATAAAACACTGTAAAATATCATAAGCATGTTTGTGCCTAGTTGAGAGAGAAGCTGGGAATTGATCCACTGGGCTGGAGGAGGAGGGATCCACAGGCGAAAGTTGAGTGGTAGCATTGAGCCAGACAGCAGTCGGATGAGGGGAAAAGATGGAGCACACGTTTCTCCAGTGCTTTAGCCTTGGTTGGGATAATACAGGGTCCACACATAATTAATTACTCCTGAATTTATTTCTTTATATCATTACTTGAAATTTTATTTAACTTAGACATTTTCCTTCAATGAGCAAAAAGTCTCAAGTTTCTACTTCCTAGGTTGGTGAGAAAATTTAGTGAATATATGTATTTACTACTGTCAAAGACCCCATTTTCAAAGAAAAGACTACTGAAAAAACAACTCGTTGCCCACTTAATTTCACATTATCATAAGAAAGTAATGGTTTTCCTTTTTATATGCCATAGAAGGTCTCATTTCTTATTATTTCAGCATACAGTTCAATAATCTGCTCAATCCAACCTCTAAGTACAAAGTAGAAAATCTGAAACTTGTTGCCATACCTTAAGAGGTGCTCTGGGGTTTTCTCTGGTCATATTGTTACTGTTATGGTACGAAAGCCTTCAGATAGCATCCTTAGAGATAGCTATAGAGTTGCAAAATATATACTAGCACAATTAGGTGCCACTTTTTTCTGAATGGTCAGCTGAAGTGGGAATTTGGCATAGAGATTGTAAAGTTTTTATTCATGAAAGACTGGACCAGAACAGATCCTAAGTACAAAGATATAATGTTTCAACTCCCATAAAAACTGGGTCGCTGTTGACAGTTCTGGTCCAAAATGTCTCTGACATTTAAACAGTTATCCTTCTGTCCCACTCATCTAGTATCTATTCAGCAGGACTTGTCTTGGCAAGGATCTCCCTCCTAGCTGAAGTCTCATAGCATTGCCCATCCATCCCCAACTTGTATCTTACTTCTCATCAACATCTCCACCATACTCAAAGTTATCCCTCCACACCAAAAGCCCCAGTGACTCACAATTGCATACCAGGAAATATCTTTGCAATCTTGGGCTTAAATCATTAGCAATAGACAAACTGGTTTACTCTTCAAGGTGTGAATTTTAATTTTTGGAGGAATGAGTCTGTTTCAAATTTGGAGTAGATTTTCCTATCCCATAAAATCCAAAGACTCCATTTAATACATTGAATGAAAAAATCAAAACAAACATTAAATAGAACAAATAGCATCTTGAGTTTTCAATTAAAAGTAAATGGCAACCATGAGCCAAGTCATAGTTTGATACCTCTATTTGATTGCATCTTATTCCTGAGTTATGACACTGAATAAACATCTTTCAACAAGAATTCTTGAACTCTCTGGGTCATGGTCTCAGAAGGAAGTGTGAAACTTGAATAGGATTGGTTACTAACAATCATAATTCGAATATATTTTTTTATAAATGACTTACCTTTGCATATTCTAAACGTTAAAATGACTTTCTAATACTTTTTAGGGAAACAGGAAAGTATAAAGAAAAACAGCAATTATTCATATTTTTACCATACAAATTTAAAATATTAATATTTCAATTTGTATATAATTTAAAAATTTTAAATGATTAAAAAACAAAAGTGTAAGTCAATCCTCCATTAATCATATTTCCCTTGTAACATGCCCATTTCAAAGGGAACATCTCGATTCCAGAGCTTCAGCTGCCTTCCATTCCTAAGTTTAGAATATCTAACTGTATTAGTTTCCAAATTAATAGGCAAATAATAAACATTGATTACCCTTTCCCTCAAAAATTTGTATACATAGTGACTAAAGTGTCTGGGCTTTGGAGTCAGATATTGATGTTAATTTACTATCTATTATAGACTACTTCTGACAACTGGGGTAAGTTTATGTCACTTCTCTGGGCTTAGTTTCCTCATCTATAAAAAAATTAACCATAATTACCTTATAATGTTATTATTTTGATAAAAAGAAATGAGAAAAAATGTTATCTCAATGGCTACTTAAATTAATGTGTGTGGTTGGGTGTGTATATGAGTCCACACACACACACACACACACACACAGTCTTTGATGCTGTGGTTGTGTACTCTCGACGTAATGATGACAACCAAATAAAGGGGACCATACCATGTGGATAATATGATTTTGTAGTGATTAGAAACATACATCTAGATTCTAGACAATGGTTTGATTTTCTCATGGCTTATTTGTATTTGTGACAACATGAAGATACAGATTTCCCCTAGTGTCACCATTTTTTATTCTGGAGTAACATAGATAGTTGATGCTCAATAAATGCATGCTGTATTAACTTGAATTCGTTAAGGGGTTAAAATTACAAATATTTCAGAGCAGCTTACCTAATGTTTTAAAAATCTGGAATGTGTAGCATATATGTTTGAAAAGTCCCCTCCCCACAGCGAACTCTGAGAACATAAATACTCCTTCTTTCTGTCACATTTATATTTTAAGCACACACCCACACATCAAATACCAAGTGTCAGCAATTGACGTGTTTATAACTAACTCTCATTCTCCATTAACTAAGATGATACACTAATAAGAAGTGATAGCAAACTAAACTCTTTGGGATTAAATTACATATAGACTTTCATTCCTAGAAATTCAAGTATTCATCTAGCAAGCAGATCTGCTAATTGCCTTTGCAGTTGTTGGCAAATGAAACCTTTCTTTAGCCTAAGAAAAACAGTAAATTAGGAGTGCTTATATTATTCTCCTTCCTCTTCCATATTTTTATTGCACTATTGTTACTACTGTCCATTATTGTCACTTTGAGGAATTACAATAGCAGTAAGCATGATGAAGCTAGAATGTTAAGATTTATAATTAACATATAATATTCCAAGACATTATTCAGACCAATCCTGCAATGTTTAGCTGTAACCATGAGAGGTTATAGAGCGCACTTTCCAAGTCATCCAGATGGAACAAAACCACAGCCAGACTCCTAAATCAATGCTTTTCTACTATGCACATTGTCTCCCTTAATGGATGCCAGAGAAATTGATTTCCAGTTCTGCCACGGCTTAGATCCAGCACTGTAAGAGAGCAAACCAGTAGCTGCCAACTTGACTCATATTTATTCTCAGAGAAGTTTTCTAACTTGAGGAGAGAAGGCTCAACACCTAAAGCAGTAGTTCTCAACCCTGACTGCACACTGGCATCACTGGGAAGCTGTAGAACACACCGATGCCATTCCTGGGTCACTCATTCAAAGATTCTCATTTAACTGGTCTGGGGTGGAACCTAGGCATTATTGTTTTTCAAAGCTACCCAGGTAATACTAACATGCAGGTAGAGTTCCGTACCAACGCCCTAAAGCCTCAACTGTAAATCAAAGGAACTCACACAGGTAGAGGCCAGCTTTATCTGGATTTAATCAGGAAAAGAAACCCTTGGAAAAGTTAGAAACAACAGAGCTAAGATATATTTTTCTTTATAACTCTTCAGAATACTTTGCTATTTGATTCCCATGTGGTCTCATTTCTCTATGGTAAAAAATTAACTGTGCTAACTCACAGCCCAGGGGAGCCTAAAAAGACATGAGGTTTAAAGGTAACATGGTCCATGGACCCTGGAACAGAAACAAGACACTAGGTAAAAACTAAGGACATCTGAATAAAGTAAAGATTTTAGTTAACAACAGTGCATCAATATTGATTCATTAATTGTAACAAAAGTACTGTAATAATGGAAGATTTAATAATAGATGAAATTGGATACAGGTTATTATGTACTCTTTGTACTATCTTTGAAATTTGTGTGTAAATCTAAAAACTGTTCTAAAATAAAAAGTTTATTTAAAAAATTAGATGTGCTAAAATAATATGTTTAGCTTCTCTAATTACAAAATATACCATTAAGGCTTTCATTTACAATTTTTAGAGTTAATATTTCTCTAACTACAGCCCTACCTTTATTATTATAAATTTTGTTTACAGATCATCATAATTTAAAATACATTATAAATCATTTATTATATAATTTTTCAGCATTCTTTCAAAACATTTGAGATTTACAATAAAAGAAATATAAACAATAAGACCATAAAAATGAAAACAAAATATCAAGACTGTACAGAAAGGTAATAAAAGAGAAATACAGTATTTAGAGAGCAGGGGAAAGCAATTGTCCTTAGTGTAGTAGTAATAAAATTAATGCAGTCACTTAAGAGTATTGCTAACATTAAGATTCCTCTCCACTGCTAGATTATTGGTAACTCATATTAATATATTAAATACTTTCTTATATATCAGTTGTCACTGTTTTCAAAGCTGCAGAGTTGAACAGATGGAAAATATTAAATAGCGTGGGTGGCTTAGTCGGCTTGGCATTGGAGATTGGATTCTATAATGTGAAAAGAAATTCTTTTGAATTCAATTTTACCTATTCTCCTAACACCCCCACTAACCTGCCACCGTGCCCAGAAGGGGACAGACTGACTGCTTGGGGCCCTTATGCATACATTTGTCAACATCATTTCTTTCATTTTCCAATTCTACAATTCCTCACAATAGAATTAAAAGTGAAGCATGTGGGTGGATTTCACAACCTTCTCATTTAAATGTTGAAACCAATATCAAATTATTAACTTATGAAAAAGAACAAATAAAGAGGAAAATCCCATCTCATTAAAAATGGAAGAACTTTGGCTGGAGTGGGAGGAGAGTGGAAACTGGGATGGAGTCTCCCTAGGAAACCAGCTTGAAAAGAGGAGTGCTTTAATGATGTCAACACTGGTTAAATTCTTGGAACATCTTTGATGTAACACTTATCACAGGTATTTTAATTGCTCCGTGCCTTTTGGGTCAGCAGTAAACTGACAGAAGACAAAGTTCTTCAGGAACGAGAAAAAATTGTAAAATGCTGTGTGTGGCATCAGACAAAATTAGGCCTAATTCCCAACTCTATCCCTTATTAACTGTGTAAGTTTATGTAAATTACTTTGTTTCTCTGAGTTTCACTTTCCTGATAGATAAAATGAGGATGGTAGCACATACTTTATAGGATTTTTTGTGAGAATTAAATTAGATAAGTGCTTAGCATTGTGTTAAAATTTCAGGTTGGGATGCCTAACCCTAGATGTGGTCCATACTCTCACAGCACTTAGTGATACCTTTGTCTTTGCATCGAGTTTTCTGGCACAGAAACTAGATTTCCACGATGTGTGGTATAATATCTCCTGACAGCTTTCTCTGAAACAGTTATATCCTAGAATTTTATAGGATAGTCAATATTTTATTAATAAATGACAATACTCTTGGAGGAGAAATCCTTTGAAATATCATGTAATAACAGTTGTATTAGTTTAGTTCTGCATTCTCTGGAGTCTGGGAATTCCATTTGTGGAGATACAGTAGGTAGTTCAGCTCTACCAGGTCCAAGCTATGACTGCTGGATATGGTAGACTGGCATTCAGATCCATTCTTCTTCTAGGTGTCTTCTTGAGTTTCCAGGTCTGGAGAAGGAAAATCTGCCTTTCTAATTTCTCCTGTAATTATGGTTCTGGATGGGAATTAGATTCTACTAGTTATATATGCTTGCCTGAAATGTGGAACGTGATAGTGAGACGGGGGCTATATTTTTCAGTTACAATTCTAGAAGCAAAATTAAAGAGACACGAATCTTGGAAGGCAGTTCTAGCAGCTATGATTGCCGTGTGCTTCATGGGTGATGAGAGTTGATGGTGGCTCTGGATAGCAGCCAGGGCTGGGTGTATGTGCTATCACAATCCAATAGCTATTCCTGAACTCCTCCTCCAACATTCCTAACAATTTTGTGAACACCCCATTCTCTCCACAAAATCACTTTCTGCAGGAAATACCTAGAGTTCTTTCTCTTCCTTGAATTGCATTTTGATTGATAGACTCTGTAATCTTCAGGACATGTACCTTGATTTTCTTATTTCCTAGATAGGAGAAAGAGCAGAAAAAAAAAGTAAAGTAGATCATTTTAGGGTCTATTCCAGCTTTAAAATGGCTGTGACCTTGGTGGCCATTTCCATTCCCCCAAAACTGACATCAGTTTGATTTTGAGGTTTTATCATTGTGCTAGATACTTTGTTTTCCCTGCCAAATCCATTCCTCACCAATTTTCAACCCTGATTCGTGTCCCCAAAAGCTCATGTTTATGGAATGTACAAGCTCCCTGTCACCTGCCTGCTGGTTCAGCTCAGCAAGGTTGACGAGGGGGAGAGAGAGGGCTGAGGTTGGGATATTTGTTCCCTCAGCTCTCTCCCTTCCAGGCAGTCCTCTCCTCAACTACAGGAATTTGCACAGGGTTCTGGTAACATTCGTTCCTCTTGATTATTTAGGCCCAGGCATAGCACATGCTTCCTGTTGTAGCTAGGCCTAGGGTACTGCACAATTCCTTGTTAATTTCCCTTAACCCTGCCCATACCTTAATAAATAGTCCTTTTATTAAATTCTCCTCTATTGTCCATTTTAGTATGCCATCTATATTGTATGGAACCCTAACTAATACAAGTGAGAAAGAAAATAAAAAAGCGAAACGAAACAAAAACAAAGAAAGAAAGTAAAACCATATTAGAGGCCTTCAAACTAAGCCTTGGGAAATTCACACTCTTTAGTCTGTCTGTACTACCCTCCTTCTATCCACGTAGACATCTATCAAATTCCAGACTCATACTCATTACATGCTGTCATGCATTAATCTTCTTAGATTATCCCTGTGTTATGTCAAGTCCTATTCAAAATTCAGTGGCTCCCTATTGCATCAGAGTCATCTAAATCTCTTGGTATTCCAGGTCATCTATTTTTCCCTGAAATATATTCTTATCCTTATGTTTTATGCCATTATTTTACTGGAGAACTTGCTGTGATTTTGCACCCCTGAGCCTGGATCATTCTGTTTCCTTCCTTATAATGACCACCTTGCTTTGCTTTTCAAAATTCAATTCAATTCTTAAAGAAGCTCAAGGTCTATCACTTTCTTGTGTGCTATTATGAGCAGTGTAATCTTGTTCTCAACTAGCTTCAGTATAGTTGGAACGAGAGTGTATAGCACATTTGCATTATTGTATCACATTATAATTTGCCAATTTATTCTATTCAGTAATCAAAATTATAGTTAATATTTATTGAATGCTTACCACATATTGAAAATTTCCCTTCATCACATTTAAATTTCACAATAAATCCATGAAGTAGTTACTAAAATCCTGGTTCTATCTCTTGCTAGCTGTGTCATACATCTTGGTTAATTAATCAGTCTGTACCTCAGTGTCCCCATTTTAAAATAAAAATAATTCCAATCATATAGGCTGTTGTGAGGATAAAATAAATTAATAAATAGAAAACAGAAGAGAACTTAGCACACTGTAAGTACTCTTTAATTTTAGATCTTAGTAGTAGTAGTATCCCATTTTACAGAGGAGAAACTTGAGGTTTTAAAACATTCATTTACCACAGATCATTGAGCTACAAACTGTAGAGCTAGAATTTGACCCTCATGGAGTGGTTAGAGTAGAGCCTGTACTCTTAGCTCCCTTGCAGTCTAGCTACTATTTTACTTCCGCTTTGAGCACAGAGAATTTGTTGTTCTTCTTTTTATTTAAAGGGCCACACACAGTAAAATCTTTTAAGAACTAATTATCATAGAAAAGCTGATATCTACTGAAAAACTTGTGTTTTTTTCATCATGTCAGGGAATAATATTATCCTCTCTGTTTCACTGTTTCCCTTAGATGTGCCAAAAAGGTCATGGTAAATTTAATGTTCGAAAGCAATAGTTACATTTGCTGAGATATTGGTAAAATGATTCCCTTTCTTTCAGTATAATTTGGATAATATATTTCTGTTTTATTAAGGAAACAGTATACTTGTATTCACTGCAAAATAAATTTAAAAGCAGGTAAAGTAAAATTTATAAATAAATAACTGATCCACCTTTATTCCACCAGGTTGCCTAACACAGTGTATCTTATGTAGTGCACATACAACCCTTACTGTTTGATTAAGTCAAACTAATATTTAGGTTTCTTGATATAATACAAATAGCATACAAATTAGCAAAATTCAGTTAATTAAAATTCAGCTGCACTTTCTTGGATTTTCAAATGGGAAAAGTCTCAAGAAGTTAAATGAACTTCCCGTAAGAATGTGGAGTTTCAATTCACATTTTATCTAGTATCTCTTTTCAGATTTTCCTGCCAAAACTATTGTATTATACTACAATTATCCAGAGGTGCTATTTTACAGTTGGACTATTATTTCGGAAGCTCTGCTTCCGATGTCTAATAAGATTTCCACACATAGCTCCCACACCCCGGAGCTGCCTTCAAAGGTCATTTCTTCATCCCATTCTTTGCCGACATAATTGCACCTGCTAGGTGAACTACAAAACAAGTCCCAGGCGCACAGGGTGAGTCAGTCACTGTCATCGAAGCTGCTTTCCTATTTATGCTCATCCCAAGCATTATGGGTTGGGAAGGTTCTGGGACCATTTGTAGCTTCTCTTTTTGATAACCAGAATTTTCCATACATTGGTTCTCAATTCCAAATTTCCCAAAACAGGAAGTGAAAACAGGCTTGATATCAAAGAGGAGAGTTTCCAATGAGCTCAAAGGAGAAAGAGAGAGAGGTACCCCTAATGTTTCCAAAACATCACAGTTTTAAGAGAGAAATATGTCATGTTCCTAAAGTGGTTTAAAAGAGCTTGCATCTGACAGGCACATCTTTTGCTGGCATTTCCCTGCCATGTTTACCTTTCTTGTAGTTTCCCAGGGGCTCTTTCAGTTGAAATTCACATTTCCTTATTGCCAGTTGCAGTATCATAGCAAAGTCAAGTATTTCTCTGTGAACAAATAGATGTGCTTATTTTTTTCCAGTTATCTCTGCACTTGGAGGGAAAAAAATGAGTATTTTAAAAATCCAGTCCCACCATTGAAATATGACTTGATGATGTGGCCTTCTTAAGAGAGTGTCCCTTCTCCTATAAATGAAGAATGATGTGAAAGACATAACCCTATAGCCAATGACACCACCTGTTTTCAGTCAACAATTGCATTTCTAAATATACGAACTGTTTGTGGAGCCTTGACAAAAGTGAAGGTAAAGAAGACTGTTCATGAAATAGTCTCCTGATGTTGTTTAAATCTTGGAAATATCTGGGAGTGAGTTATTCAAATACAAAGTAATATCTAGCATAGCATAAAATACTGTGGTAATTCAGGTGCTTTATTTTCCTATCATTCAACATAGTGCTTCCAATATTTTTAAAAATTCCTCTGGAGAAAGGTTTCGGGTAAAAGACCATACAAAAGACTAATGTACTAACGTACTAAGGTACTATGCTAAGCTCCTCAGTAGACCTGCCCATCATTCCCCTGAAATACATATTCCTGTTCTCATTCCACAAGTGAAAAATGGACTCCGTGGCATTGGCTGCATAAAATCACACAGCTAAATGAAAAAAATCAGTGTGTACTAAACCTCAGGTAAGTCTGATTCTAAACCTTGAGCTTTTTCATCTATACCAGAACTGCCTAACCCAAAACATGTTATCACTAAAATAATATATATCATTATAACAATTATTATAATAATCTAGTATAGTATTATATAGAGTTGTAACAACTTGATATGATAATTACAATATCAATATAATGACCCTGAGTAGGGTTATGACTAGTGGGAGAAGAGTATGGGAGTGAAGTCTAATTGGTAGGAGACCAGCTCAGGGCCCTCTGAGGATGACTGCATAAGTAGTAGAGGATGACAGATACTTCAACAGGTAGCAACAAATTTCAAGGGTGAGGCAAGAAATATAGAGTTGCCTACTAGGAAAGCTGATTCAGGACAGAAAGTAGCGTGAGGTCTTTCAGAAACTAGTCTGCATAGGCAATACCATTTTTAGGTACTTTCCAAAAGCTGATGGTATGATGATTTTATTGTTTAAAGGTCCCAGGTCAGGATAAACGAATTATAGGTCAGATGACCATAGTCATGGGTTAGATGATCACAGACCAACTTTTGAACTGCAATACTTTGGCTCCTTGATAGAGTCCTTGCAGTGGAACTCCATTCATACTCCATTGGCTACATTTTCTTCTTGTTCAGTTTGGTTTCCAAGCCCAACAAAGGATCATTAGGTGATTTTTACTTTTCTCTTGTCACCCACATTTTAAAAATACAAACAGGGAAAACAAAGGGTTATTATTTATTTAACACTAAGTACAAATAAGGACATATGGAGATGCCATTTGGGCAGAGATTCATTACTCATAATCCATTACTTTTTTTCTCAATTCATATTTTGCTTCAAAAACTCTCTCCTTAATTTAAACTCCTCTATGAAGAACCACGACTGTTCTCACCTGGTATATTTTAACAGCCATATAACTGGTATTCCTACTTAGAGTCTCTACTCCATTCAAGCCGTTCTCTACTCTGGCTTAACTATGATCTTTCTAAACCAGAAATATAACATCAATCCTATGCTTAAAAACCACCCAATGGACATTACACTATTATGGAATAAATTTCAAGTCTTTTAGTATTGCAGACAAAGCCTTTCATAACCTGGACCTTCATTTTCTCTCCAAATCCTTTCTCTTTATATTTTAGCAATACCAAAATATATGTGACACTATGAAAATAGCATTTTGTTTTATCCATTGCAGGAATTTACACTTATTATTACATTGGTTTCTAATGGCTTTCTTTTCTTCTGTTCAACATATGAACCACTTTAGGATCAATCGTTCTTTTTGATGCCCCCATTGTAGCTTCTGCATACTTATTATTGAATTTATTAAATCAACTATAATCATTTGCTGCCCTTTGGCCTCATACTTTAGACTGGTGGATTCTTTAGAGTCAATTCCACGTCTTACTTATCTTTGTTTCCCCAGAGCTATTCTTGAAACATGGATGAAATGCAATTAAGTTGGTTATATTGCTCTGAATTTAACTGTGTCCCCAGTAAAGTCTTTCCACAGGATTCTAGCCCACTTTCCAGATCATCAGGGTCATTGGAATACACATAGGGAAGTCAGGAAACTGCTTTGGGTTAGTGAATCTTTGCCTTGACTGGTGGGAAGGGAGGGTCTTTTTGGAAGGATGATGCCTTTCTGTTAAGCTCAAAGATCTCCAAATAGAGCCTATATATAACTTGGGCCATACGATGTCTTGCATAATGTGCTGATTTGCATAGATAGAGTCAAGGAAATATATTTCAGATCAATTTCTTTTTTAGTACCCTAACTTAGTGTAGTTGCTATCTATGTCAATAATGGCTAATACATTGATGCAAATGTCACCACTCACCTCCTGCAGAAAAGAGTATCATCTGAATCTATTGGATAATTCTTTAAGAGGGAAATGATACCTCCACTGTGCAATTATGTAATATATTTTAGATAAAAGATAAGCAGAATTGTCTGGATTAATAATCATAACTTATACTAATGTTAATTACAGTGTAACTCCTAGTAAATTTGGGGATTTTTCCACACCCAGAAAATTAGGATAACATCAAAAATTAAAGATGGATGCCAGAGGATCATGTTCACTACTGATAAAGGCTGAGTTTGAGTATGTGGCTTTACTCTGATAGCAAGTAGGCTTGTTAATACTCAACCCAAGAATCAGACACCTCTGTACCCAGTCCCAGTTAGCACCGTATTGGGGTAGGCATGTCCAGTTTTCCCAGGTAGAATTCACAGCACGAAGTAGAGAACTCATGTTCTTTGTGAACATTCGTTCCAAAGACTAAGGGCAGAGCTGATCTGACCAGACCAATTTATTCTCCCCACATTTATGAGTAACTTCAACTTCTCAGTGGAGGAGATAATAAAGTAGTAAAAAGAGGCAAAGACTAGATTTAAAGAAAATGATTCCTCATAAGGTTGCAGTTTGGGGAAAGGAAATTACCTTCTGTCAGTAGTTCCTAAAAATGGCGGTGTTTAAAAATGTATAAAGAACTTGCTCATATGTAATCGTACATGAAAGTGATACATCCTCATGTTCAGGCAGGCCAAATATCTTTATACGCATTGTCTAAATAAGAAAACTGAGGAATTTTTATAAACAGCCTCATGATTGATAAGTGCCAAAACAAAAACCCATTTTATCTGATTCTTAATCCAAAGCGCTTTCATTATGATATATAGTATATGTCTTGGTTTTTTTCCTCAAATTTATCTCACCTCTTTTAAGGAATTCTTTTTCACTTGTGTCTATATTTCTTAAGTGCCTACAGAAATGCTGGGGGCAGAGTAGTCATTCAATCAAGATTCATTCAGTGATGCCAGTAGTTTCTCAAGGAAGAAAGTTTAATGTAGAAGTTGGCTTTGTAGTAATGTTGTTGGTCTCTCTCAACATGCATTTTTACTTATAGCCCTTGAACAATTCCAGGCAACAGTTAGGTGCTCGAGAAGTTGTGTTGTCTTTTTTAATGCATTGAATGAACTCTTGAGGTAATTACCTGTAAGTTCCTTTAGTTTACCAAAACAGTGACTTAAGATTATGATAGATCTAAGAGTATGTCACTTTCTTTCAGTTTCTCAATTAATCCAGCTAAAAAATTGGAGAGTTAGATAAATGAACTCTAGGTTTTTCTAAATTTTTGAAATTCTTTTTGCAGAGAATCATTGCTCAAAATTGCAAACATGCAAGAGCTGGCTTGTTTTTATTTTCATCACAAGTTAATTTCAAGTCTCAGTGCACAAACTTCTTGTTTAGTAAGTAATTCACTTTTATTCCTTTTTGGATTCAAGAACTATTCAAAAGTCCCAAGTATTTATTTGCTCCCAAGGCATTGAAGGTATTTCTCTATCCGTTACTTATTAGTTCCTACTGGCTAAAAAGAGGACCTACATTGTCCAGCCCACTTTGTCTCTCCAAGTCCAAGTCCTGGAGATTTGCAGTCACTGTATTCATCACCTTCCTCATTCTCATCGTCATCTGCCGTTGATGTCACCTTCACATTGTCTCTATTGTTACTTAATCACCTCATCATTGTTCACATTGCTATGCAATTGGTATTAATTTTAGCACTAGCACCACACTAACATCACATCATCACTGTTGCCATCACCTGCGTTATAGTCCCTGCCGTGAGCACCATCCCAGTAACCATCTTTATAATTAGCAATGGCAGAAGCATCAAGTCTTTTATCTAACTGTGATGCTTAGATCTCATATATCAAAGACAATTGTTTCATATATTTCCTACTTTTCCCACCATAATAATGATTAAAACCTTCGCATTAAGATTAACATTTTAAAATAACAAAAGTGAGATATTTAATCATTTTTTTCAAGATTTTTAGCTCATGTTAGTTGGTGTGTTTACCCACAGGCTTTATAAGAGGACCTCTAATGCTGTAGGAATGATCTCCTTTGGAAAGTCACCTTATGCTATGGGATCAGTAAATCCATAAGCAGATACCTAATATGCAATCCCGTTCTGCTTAACCCTTTCCTAGTTTGGAAAAACTAAAGACATTAATATAAAATCAATCCTCTTGCCTTAAAAGAGCTGACATGAGCTCCTCAAACAAAAATAAACAGGCAAAATTCTGCCACTATTTATAGAAGACCAGTTATGTTCCAGAAACTGCACAAATGGTTGTATGGGATATGGGATGAGTACAGTTGTTGCATGGGATATTGTACTTGCAATTTGAGAGTCACACACTGTCCTGTACTGTTATGCTTGTACTACCTTCTTTAATAGGCTTCGATCTCCTGAAGGGAGATCTCTGTGTCTCTAAAGCACTTAGCACAGAAGTTCTCTGATAGTAACAACTCATTATGTTTTTTGTTGAATGAATGCTGTTGGGATGAATTATTTAACAAAACCAACAAGAGGGCTTCTACAACCTAACTTACGACCCCTGAGAGTTATAACAACTTGCATAATAGATATTTAACTTTAGCTATTGGGGAGATGTATAAAATTAATTTTAAATCTTGTCCATAGATTTTAAGGTATGATGTCTATTGTGAAGCACTCTAAGCTGAGGAAAAACTATTCAGGGCAAAGTGCATTGATTATCAATTAATGAAATGTTTCCTTGAAATGAAAATTGAAGTGCCGCCTAATCTGAACTTTCTGGAAACAGCAGTCCACAGGAGACTCTCTAGATCCCCAAATATCGATCCCACTCCCACCCTTTTTTGAATATGACCTCATCTTCTTTTTTCCTGATATAGTTGAGGAAACCAGGAACAAAGAGCTCTGCTCCAACTCAGGAAACTTGATTTTGGAAAAACCTTGGAAGAATCCACAACCTCTTTCACCTTTCATGGTCCTTCATTATTCCAGAAACTATGGGACTTCTGTTCCATTTTCCCTTCTTTCATTTCATGCTTTTCACTCATACTTAAACAGAATGACTTCCTTGAAAAGAGATTTTGAAAATCTCCACACCGCTTCTAAACTCTTAGAAGTTAATCTATAGGTTCAGAGATTTCCAATTTATTGGTCTTTCTTCTTTCTTCACCTTTATTCCAGTTTCTTTGTATCTGTACTCCAACTTCTGTTACTATCATTTTAGTCTGTTAGGTCGACATCCCAGGTTGGAATATATTGTTTTGTAAGAAATGATGGTAGCACTGAGATACAAGGCAAGGACATAGTTTGAAAAATATTTACTGCAGAAAGCATATATGTTTAAATGTTTCGGCTGTATGTTATGAATAAAAACAGCAGAATTTGAATGAAAGAATGAAGAACTGGACAATATGACGTGCTTTAAAGGACCTAGGTTAAACACAGGAGATAATAAAATAGGAGAGACTTATGTAAAGGAAATATACAGAAGCTAAAAATTCACTAACAGGATTAAAATGAGCATTAGAAATGGGAGGTCCAGAATCAATCAATCAAGGAAAATAAACGATGCGAATGGCAAGCTTCTGAAGCTCCCATAAAATAAAGGAGAAAAATACTAAATAAACAAATAGTAAGAAAATGGCACTGAGACGATAAAGAGGTGTAGTAATGGAGTAACAGGGAACAGAACCTCAGTAGATGAAAACTATGTGTTTCAAGAGGAGAATATGGACGTTCCTGGTGGTCCAGTGGTAAAGAATCACCTTGCAATACAGGGGACGTGGGTTCGATCCCTAGTCAGGAAACTAATCTCGTGTGCCACAACTATTGAGCTTGTGAGCCTCAAGGAGAAAGCCCGCGGGCCGCAGCTACAGAGCCCACGCACCTGGAGCCCGTGCGTCACAACTAGAGAGAAACCTGACCGCCGCAATGAAGAGACAGTGTGCCACAACTAAGATCCTGCATGCTGCAACAAAGATCCCATGTGCCACAACTAAGACCCGACGCAGCCAAATAAATAAATAAATAAAATAAGGAAAATAAATATATTTTTAAAAAACCTGGATTGTATTATTTTTAAAAAAGAGGAGAATATATGATATTCACAAAATTTTAGAAAATGAGAATTAGAGTAAAGTAGAATGAAACTTCTTCTGAGCTGAAAAGTACTGTCTCTAAATCACAGGTACCCTTTTGAGAGATTAATGTAAAATAAGCAACATGGCTATAGACTGAATGTCTGTGCCCCTTCCCCCCAGTTGGTATGTTAAAATCCTAACCCCCAATGTTATTTAGGAGATGAGGTTTTGGGAAGGTAATTAGGTCATGAGGACAGAGCCCTCATGAGTGGGATTGGTGCCCCGATAAAAGAGATGCCAGAGAGCTCCCTTGTCCCTTCCACCATGTGAGGACACAGCAAGAAGGTGGCTATCTGTGAACCAGGAAGCCGTCCCTCACCAGACACTAAAGATCTGCTGGCACCTTGATCTTGGACTTCCCAGCCTCTAGAACTGTGAGAAATAAAATCGTATTGTTTATTAGTCACCCAGTCTTATATAGTATTCTGTTGCAACAGCCCAAACTGACTAAGACAAACACCTAGGAATAGCCTAAAGAAGATTATTTTGAAGATTAAGAATAAAGAAATTCACCTGCAATCACTCAGGCCAGGGAATGGAGTGAGAATGGGGAGGATTATACACTGTGGGAGAAAAACTAAGTTTGCTAAAGAGCAAAGCCTTTGTTTCCATAAATTTAAACTCCAGAAGACAATGGAACAACCCTGAGTGAGTTTTTATACCCAACTAAGCTTTACTTCATCTGGGAAAAATTTTTTTTTAAATACAAGGAATAAAAAAGATGAAAAACATATTCTTCCTTGAAAACAATACTCAAGGCAAATTCAAGGCAAAACATAAATAACAACGAAATACTACCACAACATCCAAAACCAAAAGAAGAATGGAGATTTGTGGTATAAATTGATGTCTGAGTACTAAATCTAAAAATCATGAACCAATTATAAATTATCATTTTAAATATGACCCAACATAACTACTTGGTTTCATTTATTCTGCAAACATTAAGTGCCTACTATTCTGGTAGCTAGGACCCTGCCCTTAAGGAATTTATTTCACAGTTTGGAGGTGTATTGAACAAACTGTAAAAGAAATATGAAAAAATCAAGATATGATAAGCCTGTAACAGAGAAACTGATGTGAAGAATGACTCGTTATACTTTAGTTTGGGCTGGCAGTGAAGGCCATCTTTAAAGGTGACTTTAAGCTGAGGCATAAATGTCAAAAAGCTTCTTTCAATGAATGGAACTGTTGCTGCAAGGACTCAAGATAGGAATGAATATATGTCTGAAGAATCAGAAGAAAGCAAGTGTGGCTGAAACATAGTAACCAAAGCAGAGTATAACCAGGGGATCATACTTGTATCCTCATTTCCCAGGATAGTCCCATTTTGTACATGTTGTCTTAATTTTAATAGCACCCTTGTTTATATTCAGTAGTGACCTACTTTAGACAATATATGATATTGATACCCTGAAAAGGGTATGCAATGGAATCTGAAAGGTATACAAGCTCATAAACAAAACTGTTGACTCCCTCCTTACTTTTTCCCGAGGTTTAATTTCATTTCAGCAATAGATCAAAGAGGAATGGAATTGTAACAGAGATGCTCAAAAAATTTAGTTTATTTATAGTACCTATGACTAAGGTCAGTGGGAGTGCTGTTAAAGCCCAGTTAACCTATAAATTACATTCTTTTCCTCTTTATCTTTTTTTTTTTTTTCTGGTGCAGAACCTCTATCAACTTTTCTTATACCTTCCTCTAAAGTATAGATAAATAGACCATGTTTTGATCCACCTTGAATTTGCATGTGGCTTTTCTACTTATTGCAGAAATATCATCATTCAGGCACTCCATCACCAAGGCAACGAGATGTGGAGCATGAGTAGTTCAACCTTTGCAGATAACCGAGATTTAATTGGTCAGTCTCCACTCTGTGGTGAGAAGAATGTAAGCATTCTGCAATTCCTTATTATATTTTAGCTCTTTTACAGTATGTTGCAGAAGAGTACATTTCTCCATGAATCTACTTTTTAGTTTTTTCTACACCAACTCATGTGGATGTGTTTTCCCTGTCCAAAACAGTAATGTTCCTTTCTGATCGATACCGTGTACCTAACAGAAATGCTGTCAGTATATGTAAACCTGGGTAAGGGATTTGGATTTCATTCTGAGTGTCATAGGAAGATGATGGCAAGTTGAAAACACAGAAATGATGTGACCTGATGATGAGTCTGTCATCAGTCAGAGTCATCATCAGTCATCATCAGGAACAATTACAGGGTTGTAGCAATATTCCATTTGAAAGATAACTGTGGTTTTCAGTAGGATGGGACATTAAAGTTGGATAGAAATGGATGAATTCAAGATATACTTTGAAGGTATAGGAAACAAGACTTGCTAATGCGTTGGTTGTGGGAAGAAAGATCATGTAAAGTAAAAACCAAGGATATATCCTTCATTTTGCCTAGCTACTTGGGTGGAAAGTGTGACCACTTATTTATATGGGGAGGAAAAATGATGAAAAAAGGGTGCTAGGTATCTCAAGAGTACAATTTTGGACCCATGTTTAGGATGCCCATAAAATAACCAATAGAGTTAAAGGATACACCAGCATGACATAAAAAGGTAAAAAGTTTTGGAGTCAGCAATGTCAAGACATTATTATGAAACTCTCAAACTGGGCTTCCCTGGTGGCGCAGTGGTTGAGAGTCCGCCTGCCGATGCAGGGGACACGGGTTTGTGCCCCAGTCCAGGAAGATCCCACATGCCGTGGAGCAGCTGGGCCCGTGAGCCATGGCCGCTGAGCCTGCGCGTCCGGAGCCTGTGCTCTGCCATGGGAGAGGCCACAACAGTGAGAGGCCCGCGTACCGCAAAAAAAAAAAAAAACAAACCTCAAACTGAATGGAATTACATATGTAGAGAATGCAGCTGGAGATGAGAGGGGATCCCAGGACTGAGCCATGGGGTATTCCAGTGTTTAGAGGGTTTAGTAAAATAGATGAGCTAGCAAAATCTCCCAGGCCACAACAAGTAGTTGAGAGATACACACATGACTATAGACACTACCGAAAAATAGAGACATAAACCTTGTTCTCCTGACTACAGTGTTTGGTTTAAGAGAGAGAGAAGAAATAGTCATGACCCTAGCAAGATTATTAAAAGATTTTTTTAAAGATATTTTTCTTACTGGAATTTTCGGAAAAGATTATTCTCTCTAGTCTGTAAAGCTGTGAGGATATAAACCCAGATTTCCAGAAATAATCAAGGTTCCAGCTTCATGGAGGAAGCTGGAAATAAAACTATTTATATTTATGTTAATTATTCATTTAACTAATCATTGTATACCCTTCAACAACACCTGGAAAATTACAATTTTATTTCCTGTCTGTCTTTACTAAAATAGAAGCCTCTGGGGACAAAGACTTTGATTTGGTCCTGTATTTCTAGCACCTAGAATGGTGCCTGGCACACAGTGGATGCTCAATAAATATTGTGAACAAATGTGATATTCATATATTGTCCAGAATAAAGAAGGTTCTTCAAAAATATTTTTAATCAAATGAACCAACCTACCATTAAGATTCCTTATGCATTACCATCTGTATGACCAGAGAGTATTTCTTCTGCCCAAAATACTCTCCCTATTAGTTTTCCATCTCTGTTTGAATTTCCCTTTCCAAATCCAAGATTAAATTCACATCTGCATCCCAGAGGATATCATCTGTTATTTAGCAATTAGCATAAATTGCCTTTTTGTCTCATCTAAACATAAGCTTTCCAAGGATAAGTACAATAGACATATTCAATGATCTGCCTCATCCAAATATCTTCTTAAAAACCTAGCCCTTCCATAGTACAGAGAAGGATCAAGCACACATACATATGGGCACACTCGCAGCTAAGTCCTTGCTCTCTGGAGAAGAGACACCTAGACCAAAGTCCTTCAGTCTATTTTTTGTCCAGCAACCATCAGATTTTCTCTGAAGAGAGAATTTAAACTGAGAGACTGTGACGCATTCTCCTCTGACCTAACATTTATGTGAAGCCAAGGCTGGAATCAGTACCATTATAAGGCAAAGTTACGTGCCATCCAGTGTTACAGGAGAACAAAGTCTATAGTCTAAGTGCATAGAGAGAGACTAAGGCTATATAGAGAGCTGTTTATTTTATTCTGAGTAATTTTCCTGTTCTTGGAAGGCTGATTTATACATTTTTCTGCCCTTGGGTTATATAGGATTCTTCTGTATTCCCTTCAATGAATCCCCCCACTCTTTGTTTGAACTGAAACCATAGAAACTAAATTCTCTACTAAATTATTTCCTTCTAATCTGTCCAGGAGGTTTGCACATAGTAGGGGTTCAATAAATCTATGTCAGTGTGTCTATCTTCTTTGGTCTACATTTCACCTTCTCGAATAATTAGTTCAGTGTTTGCTCACAAATTTCATTATTATCTGTTTGTTTCTAACTGCATTCACTTCACGCAACCAACAGAAATAATCCCTATCCATGTTTGAGTCACCAGACTGATAATGTTCAGCTTCAACCTGTTGTTTCAGTGGTTGATGATGAAGCATGAATACTAGATTCTACAAGAGCAGATTAAAAATATTTATTTAAAATGTCAATGGAAAAAGACACTTCGAAATGGTCTCTTCATACAATACGCATCTCCAGATTCCTGCAGTGATGGTGCCACCTTTACTTACACACAAAAGGATTATTTTTAGTAAAGTTGTTTTCCGCAACTTGGGGAAAATATTGCCATCAATATTCACTAGATTTATTTGCCCAATGAAGTATTTTTTATTTTTATGTTCTTCATCAAAACATCTCTTGTCCTTGCTGGGCTGATGGTCGAGGATCAGAAAGCAATATTCCAGCTGTTCTTAAAATCAGCATTTCTTAGCAAGGTTAAGCAGTGCTTTTTCAAACTCCCCGTGCTATATGCGTCATCTCCTGGTGAGTCAAACCTGTTATGTTAGCTCATCGCACAGAGAAAGGCCAGCAAACTATAAAACTCTGAAAAAGCAGCTTCTCTTCTTGGTCTACCTAAGTTGGCTTGAGATGTGTTTATCTGGACTCCGCCTGCAGCTTTAAACTCAATAAGCCTTTTCTTTAAACAGCTGATGCCACTTTCTTTTTATCTACGGGCTCCTGAACTGCCGCTACTTCCCTAACTGAGAAGATTAAAGGGAATGAGGGTTTAGAATCGTATCTTTTTTTGGGAAGAAATCTGCTTGGGTGGGTTCCCCTCTTGAAGGGTTTGCCTTTGACAGAAAGCCCTGAACAGCTGGACAATGACCCTTTTCCTCCCTCACACCTGAGCCCAGACTCTGCCTCTCAGCATTTCTGATGACCACGATTCTAAACCTTAGATATGCTCTCCACTGCACTGGGCTAGCACAAGTCCGAGTGTGATCGTTTATGGAATGCAAATAAAGAGTATTCCAAGGCTGAATAACTGGGGAAATGCTGAGCTAAACAACGTTGATGGTTTTCTCACTGCAGAAATTCTTTGTCTTTAAAATGTTAAAGTACATTCTGCATTTTCAGGAGTGAGATAATGAATGCCTGTTTCCCAGGTTTACTTGACCATAAAACTCTTTATTTGGTGTGAAATATCTTGGGAGGCCTGTCTTTAGTGCCGTTCCCAGCCTTGATGTCTGGGACTCCTGACCATGGATTGGTGTGGGAATTTGGGTACCTATTTGAGTCTGTAGCATCTTTAGTGTTCCAAGTCCCAAGACCCTCGCATCTCCATTCATCTCACACTCATCCTTTATTTAGGTTCAATCATCCAGTCCCACTGACTCTCACCTACATATCATAATTTATGTATTGTTGCTTACATTCTCTCAACCTAATCCTTCTCCATTCAAAATCATTGTATCCCTTTTCTTTCTGATGAAATTCAATTTCTCTTTCAAGGGACAACTCTAATGTTATTGCTTCTGTCCTGGACTCAGGGGATGACAGATTACAAGAGATCTCAGTAATTATTTTGGTTCAAATATCTTTTAGATGAGAAATATTTAGTAGGGGTACTCTGACTCTAGATCACAAAGGAAGTGTGTGCTAGGACTAGCATCCTAACTGGACCACATAAAGGGTAAGGCTTCTATGAGCTGTCCAGACTGGGTATGGAATTGTGCAGCAGGGAAGAAAGAGGCAGAGCTTGTGCTTTGTCCCCCAAGAATGAAATGGAATCATGTTAAGTTCAGCTGAACAACAAATATACAAAACAGAGTTGGATAAGAAAAGCAGCAATGCCCATGGTCAAATCATAGATTGAACAAGTAGAATTCATGGCATGAGAAGAAGATAAGTTCTAGGTTTTTAGATTAAATCATTCAATCAAGCAAGAGTTCATTGAAGACCCACCAGTACAGCATTCCTCACCATACCACACTGTCTTCCTAATAGGGAATTTGCTAGAACTTTAGGGGAAAATTCATTAGTTCTCAGAGAGATAAATCAGGATATAAGATGACAGCCTTACTTCAGCAACAGCAGGGACTGCAGTGTGAATTTTGCTTTGCTAGTTATGGGGACAAACTTCCCTGAGTCATCCTTGTCCTATCATCTGGTCCCTTGTGAACAGAATTTAAAAAAAAAAAAAAATCTGCAAGTTTCTTTGTTAGCTGTAGTTGAGATCTGCCTTCTCGCCAACAATGACAATATACCACACATTTCAAATAACTGCTTTCTACTCTACAGCCATTTTGACAGAGATGCTGGACTTGTAATACTGAAGACCTATTATTTATTATGTCTTTTTTTTTTTTTTTTTTTTTTTTGCGGTACGCGGGCCCCTCACTGTTGTGGCCTCTCCCGTTGCCGAGCACAGGCTCCGGACGCGCAGGCTCAGCGGCCATGGCTCACGGGCCTAGCCGCTCCGCGGCATGTGGGATCTTCCCGGACCGGGGCACGAACCCGTGTGCCCTGCATCGGCAGGCGGACTCTCAACCACTGCACCACCAGGGAAGCCCTCATTATGTCTTTGAAATATTTAATAAAATCCAGTTTTTGAGGTCAACGTCCCTTTGGTATGCTTTGCACGTTAGGCAACTTGTCTGTCTTCCTCATTCTTGTATTTAGGTGTTATTACACATTTCCACTTCAGATCTCACTGATGCTTAAAAGTCAACACTTCCAAAGGAGAACTTCTCTTTTTCCATAAACAGGCTTTTCTTCCTACATTTCTATTTTAGGAAATAGTATGGCTATCATCAATAACCCAACATCTGGATTTCATCCTAAACTTAGCCTTTTAAAAAAAATCTCCAACTCTAATTAATTAGAATTTCAGATGTGTTGCTTCCTTATCTTAAACCTTTCTTGAATCCTTGCCTCCTTTCTTGAATCCATTGCCTCCTTTCTATACCCATGACCGTTATCCAAGCCTTCATTGTTCTAGCCTAAAATACTGTGTCCTCTTGAATGATCTCCTTGTTTCAAGCATTTGCTCCCCACTGCTTCTAGGAATAAAAATGCAATAGCACTATGCCACTTCCATTCTTAGTGTCATATAATAGCTTCCTATCAGCTACGTGGCAAAAGACGTCAAGGATCTTACGATTGCCATCTCTTATTCTTGAATCATCTCTTTCTATACATCATATCAATTTACTAATTCTATAGGACCACTTGAAAAGCCCCAATTGTCCATGCCCTTCCACCACATCGATTTTGACTTTTTCTCCTACCTGGAATAAGTTTTCCCCTTTTTTACTCATATTTAAGATTCACTTTATACTTTTGTTCTAATAAATTTCCCTCGGACCACACAGAATAGATTATGTGCCCTTCCTCTAGACCCTACAGCATGTATCTTTTGCTTTATTAATAACTGCCCTGTAGTCAGCCATTTATGTCTGTTCTGAGAGTTCAGTCAGTCTCCAAAACCACCCTCAGGTTCAATGATTTGCTAAAAGGATTTACAGAGCTCAGGAAGGTCATTATACTCAGAGTGATGGTTTATTGCAACAAAAGGATACAGATTAAAATAAGCAATGGGAAAAAGCACATGGCACATTGTACAGAAGAGTTCCAGGCGTGAGCTTCCAGTTTTCCTTTCCCAGTGGAGTCATGTAGACAGCACTTACTTCTTCCAGCACAGAATATTGCCAAACAGAGAAGGTTATCCAAACCTTGAAGTCCAGGGTTTTTATTGGAGGTCAGCCACGTAGACACAGGTAACCACCTGCATGGCTGACTTTAGTCTCTCTCCCCTTCAAAGGTGGAGCTGATACCTGTAAATCAGTGTTAACATAGGCTATCTGTCACAGTCAAAGTCTCCATGTAAACAAAGAGACTCTTTTTGGGCAGAATATTACGAGGGCCTAGAAGTTAACTCCCAGGAGCCAGGGACAGACTCCCACACCTTTCTTCAGGTAAGGTTGATCTTTACTGTGCATCTTTCCACTTAAGTACAATCCCCATAAGAGTAAGGACTATATCACGTTCATCTCTGAATCCTCATTGTCTATGCGTGTTCACCCCAGAGTAAAAGCACCGTCTATAACTGCAGAATGAATGAATGAGTCAATTAATTTAAAAATGAATGAAACCTTGAACAACTCTTCAAGTCTTTCCACAAGTTACTCATCACCACCTTCTAAGACTTAAACCGAGCTTACTGAAACTAAATATGTCCTTTTACTCTTATCTCAATAGTCATCCAATTTCTGTCTTTTTCTTCTCTCTTTACAAAAATGAAGTATACACTGTTAACAGATGAAGGGAAACACAATAGTCAAAGGAAGAGACCTAGTTTGCTACCTTCTCCCATGTATCCCAGGTGGACCAACTCCCTTGGGACAGCTGTGTGATGGAACTCTGTAATGGAAGATGGAGAAGAACACCTTCCCTAGAGGTGAGCAGTGAGGTCTCAGGAAAGGAAACATTTCTGCGTCTTCCTTGTGTAGGGCTCTCCAAGAAGTGGGCTCAGGAGGGTGTTGCCTATCTCATACTGAAACAGAGCATGGCCTATGGTTCTTCCCCACTGTGTCCTCAGCCTGCCTTCTGTCTGTGGAAAAACTTTAGCCAAATTGTAAGTGTAATCAGAGAAGTGAGAAAGTGCAGAAACAAAGGAAAACAGTCCAACAAGACTGAATAATAGTTTAGTCATTAAGCATAGTCAAGGACCTTTAGTTCCTCCTTAAGAGTCATAGGTAGTATTCTGAGCCATATCCTTTGAGCTATCATAGATACTGAAACCCCCGCCAGGTGGAAGAAGTTAACTACATGATGTCCAGACTGTAGCCATGACATAAGCTGCCACCATTCCGAGAGCTGACCTCAAAGAAATGGGAACAAACCGACCCTGGAACTGACGATTAGCTGTACTTAAAGCAATCAAGATGACGCTGGTTAGACCACTGCATGACCAGTTTCAATTTCGAGCTGACTGTGCTGTTTCTGCATGTAGCCCCCTCGCTTCACCTATGAAGCTCCTACCCACTGATCGTCAGTGGGGGGGAAACTGGCCTCTGGACAGGGGTCTGTACTCCGTCCCCACCCCCACCCGCCCCCCGGTTGCCGGCCTCAGAAAGAAAGCAAACTTTCCTTTCCACCAAACTTGCCTCTTTATTGGCTTTTGAGTGGCGAGCAGCTGGACGCCCACTTTCGGTAACAGTACTATTCCTGTGTCTCTAAGAAGGCTGTGTTGCTTCCAAGTGTTTACTCCATAGATATCTCACTCTATCTTATATATCACCATTAGGAAATGTATTTCTCTGAGTTAATATGCTTTTTTAAAAAAATTGCCCTTCTTGTTGTTATACATAATGCTACTCTCAGTGTGCCGTATAGTTACTCCTCAGGTGATCTTTTCTTTTCTTTTCTTTTTTTCACATCTTTATGGGAGTATAATTGCTTTATATCAGGTGATCTTTTAAAAATGCAAATCAGTTTACATCAGTACTCTACTTATACCCTACAGTGGATTTCTGTGTCATTTAGAATATAATCAATATTCTTGCTATGGAATACAAGATCATAAATCCTAGTCTCTGACCATCTCTCAATCTCACCTACTCATTCTACTATTTTATTTCTTAGTAGCAACTTATCAACTCTCTAGAATTGTCTCATTCATTTATTTGTCTATATTCTACTTTCCTTTGACTAGAATGAAAGCCCCATGAGGTCAGGAACCTTAATGACCTTGCTCATTGATTCAGCCTCAGTACTTAGAATAGTGGTGGATACGTGATATTTATTATCTGTCAACTGTCAATCATCCATATAGAATCATTAATAGGTTTTATCAGAAGGTGAGAGAACAACTCACTGAATGGCAACTTCTGTAGGAGGGGTCATGCTCACTGCCATGTGTAAAGCTAAGCATGATGGAACTTTGAGTACCCAGTTTGTGCACTACTACACCAGACTCCTGTGACCAGGGGAACCTGCAAAAGAATATGAGGGGAGGAAATATAACGACAAACTAATGCTACTTTCACCTTTCCAGCTGCCTCTCACTTCAGTGCCCTTCCAGTCATCCTTGGCCACCACTCCTGATGCTTCCAGCATCCAGGAATAGAAGAAAATCACACGAAGAATCTTATTCTCTCTCCAATGTTAATGTCTCATTGGTACTCAGAAATATTTAGTTTTTAAACAACTTTAGTAACTGCATATTACCTACAAGATAAAGCAAGGCACCTGCAACACTTAATAATATGATTCTAGGGCTTCCCTCGTGGCGCAGTGGTTGAGAGTCCGCCTACCGATGCAGGGGACACAGGTTCATGCCCTGGTCCGGGAGGATCCCACATGCCGCAGAGCGGCTGGGCCCGTGAGCCATGGCCGCTGAGCCTGCGCATCCGGAGCCTGTGCTCCACAGCGGGAGACGCCACAGCAGTGAGAGGCGCGCGCACCGCAAAAAATAAATAAAAATAAATAAATAATAAATAAATAATATGATTCTAAACTATTATTCCTGGCTCAAATGTTGTCACTATTCCCAGTGATCTTATTTACCCAAGGGTTCTTTCAACTACTAAATGGTACTGGTAGCAATCAGGGCATAGAATCAAGTTTCTACATCTCAAGGAGGAAGAAACAGATAGAACAACAAAGAAGGCCATTCCTCCACTTCACTGTGACGGGAAAAGGAACAGAATGGACAATCAGTAGAAATCTACCTCATACTCAAAACATCCTTTTTAACAAATGAGGAGAGTGAGATTTTAGCTAGAAAAAAAATTAGAGGAAATAATAATTCTAGTTAAGTGACAAAGCTGAGTTCTGAATCTGTGTCTACTAGTCCCCAAGGCCTGTACTCTTTCAGGTACAGCAGGATGCCACTTCAAGGGTGAATCCGAATGGAAGAAAGGGCATTAGGAGGAACTTTGTGGCTCTGCTAATTAATATTGATATTTAGCAGATCTGTCTTCAGGCCCAGAATATGCATATATAGGACTATGGTAGCTGGGACGCTAGAAAACCTTGTGCTATGTGTTTTACTTATTCTTTATTCAAAGAAGGAGAGCAGAAAGAGGCACCTGACCTTGCACACTGAGAAGGAAACATGCTTGGTTGGTTTCCTGTTTCCAACCTGTAAGGAAAGGGTTGGGAGAGAGCCTGTGGCTCTGGATAGAGAAGCAGCTGTCTCTCTGAGGGAGACGAGCTCTAGTTCATCCAGGCAGGCAGGCAAGCGGCCCAGAGCTGAGCAAGAGAATCCTCCTCCTCCAACTTGCTATTATAGGGCCCTCAAGGGGTTAAGGATGGCAGGTTTTCTGGTTGCTATGTGCAGCCAGAGAACAAGCAAGCAGATCGTTGCTGACGATTCCAGGAGCATCCCCCTTTCATAGGTGAAGAGTGGACTCTACCACAGCGCACTCGCTGACGTGCAGCTGATCTCCAGAGTCCAGGCTGTTTCTGTGTGTGATCAATGTAATATTCCACTGCTAAATTTAGGGACCCTGCCTCCTATGACAGTGGCACCTCACCATGACTAATTAACAGTAAAACTGTGGATGGTGTGACAGGTTTAATCATTTAGTCTCCAAGGTTTTGATTAAGTTAAAACTCTTTACCACAGGACAAAAAATTAATAATACTCAAGTTAAGATTATAAACAATGAGGCCGATACCACAAATCACAAGAGGAAAGGGTCTCATGACCCAGCTTCTCTGTGTGTATATGAGATTAGTCATCTGTGTGTGTGTGTGTGTGTGTGTGTGTGTCTGTAAAACCCTGAAGATGTCTGTGTACGTATATAATGGTAGACATTAGTGTGAGTATGCAAATAATGTGAGTGATGTATATGCACGTGAATTTCTAAAAATGTAAGACCACGTAGAGATATATGTGTACATGACTATTTACATGCATATATGTTTATATATGTGTGAACAACTCTGAAGATTCCTATGTGCATATCCAGCATTGAAGAAGTATGCAAGTATGTGTGTGCAACACTGGAGATGCATGTGTCTATATAACTCTGGAAATGTAGCTCTGTGGGTACAAAACTGTATTTTATGTATGTCACAGTTGAGATGCAAGTGGGCGCACGCAAGTCTGTGTGTGCATGTGTCCACTTTTGAAGAAGGACTATGCTGATCCTGGGGATGTTTTTATATATATATAGTGTACATAAAAACTCTATAGAAGTATGCAGATAGTGTGCGTATATATGTTACATGCGATTTTTATATATTATGTATATATTCGATATATAATAATATACAATGTTTTATATATATATATACAATGAAAATAGATTATATAATGTATATTACAATATAGGTGTGAATATACCACCAGGTATACAGGTATATGCATTAAAACATTATAAGTCCTACATGTTAACCTTGCAAGATCTTTTCCATGTGAATTTATATTCAACATTAGAAGTGTGTGGTATATATGATACTGAAGATATGTGTGACCATGTTCATTATACTAGAGATACATGTATAAACATTTACTACACAGGAAGTGTGCAGAACACTACAAATACATTGTGTTTGCATATAATATTTTTTAATTGTGTGATATATACATAACATAAAATTTATCATTTTAAGTTCAGTGTCATTAAGTACATTGACATTGTTGTGCAGCCATCACTATCATCCATCTCCAGAGCTTTTTCCTCTTGCAAAACTGAAACACTCTATCAATTAAACAATAACTCCCCATTCCCTTCTGCTCTCAGTCTCTGGAGTCAACCATCCTACTTTCTGTCTCTATGACACTCTCAGTACCTCATATGGGTAGAAACATACAGTATTCTCCTTTTGTGACTATCTCATGACACTGGGTTAACCCATGTTGTAGCATATGTCAGAATTTCCTTCCTTTTTAAAGCAGAATAATATTCTATTGTATGTATGTACCACATTTTGTCCATTTATTTGTCGATGGACAGTTGGGTTTCTTTGACCTTTTGATTATTGGGGGTATGAATGTACAAATATCTATTCATGCCCCTTCTTTCAATTCTTTTGGGTATTTATGCAGAAATGGAGTTGCTGGGTCAAACAGTAATTCTATTTTTAATTTTTTGAGGAACTGCCATACTGTTTCCCATAGTGCCTGTACCATTTTGTATATAAGCTTTTTATGTATGTGTTATCACTGTATAAGAAATACATACAAGTAACTATGCACTTATACTTTTATTAATAGGACTATAGATATAGAATGTGAATGTAAAGCACTGGCTATATAAGTGTATATATAACACTGAAGCTAGATTGCTGAATATATACCATGATTTATGTGTGTGTGCTCGTGTGTATAGCAGTGATGTTTTCTAGTGTCATATTTATTTTTATATCGGTTTGCTCATTAACAATTAAATTTTGTATCAGTGACCTTTGCTATATAAAAAACTACCACAAAACATAGGAGCTTAAAATAATGATAAATAGTTTGTAAACCTGAAACTTTGCCAGTGCTTGGCAGGGACAGCTCTTCCCTGTTCCAAGAAGCATAACCTGGGATGGCTTCGCTGAAGCTGGAGGATCTGCTTTCATAGTGGTTCACTCGCATGGCTGGTAAATTTGTGCTGACTGTAATCGGAAGACCCCCCCCCCCACGATTGTGGGACATCAGCTTCAGTTCCTCTCCACATGGGTCTCTCCTGGGCTGATTGGACTTCCTTACCACTTCCTTACCACACAGTGGTGACTGTGTCCTAGATGTAAGCATCTCAAGAGAACCTGGTGGAAACTGTATTGCTTATGATGAACCAACTCCGGAGGTCACATGGTGTCACTTCTGCTAACAGATTCAAGGGAGGGAATGCAGACCCTAGCTCTTGATGGGAGGAGTGTCTAAGCCTCATTGTGAGTATATGTGGGATGGGAGATACTCTTGTGGCCATTTTTAGAAAACATAATCTGCTACAGTCACAGGTTATTATTTCCAAACAGTTTGAAAGATACATCAATTCATTCCTTCATTCATGTAACGAATATTTATTGAATGTGTACTGTGTGCCAGCACTGGGAGTTAAACAGTAAAGAAAATACACAAAGCCCTTGCCCTGATATTCCAGTGCAAGGAATTAGGGGCAAAACAAATATTTGTCATCTCAGATGATAATAAGAGTTAGGGAGAAATATAAAGCATTGTAATGGGGAAAAGGAATGGTGAGGACTGGAGAATTCCTATTTTATACAGGATGGTCTGGGAAATTGTCTCCAATAAAGTGACTTTTGAGCAGACACCCAACAGAAGGGGAGGGAACAAATCTTGATTATAAAGGCGTCAAGAGGGAGTAGTTCTAAATGGAGACATGGGTAAAGGCCTAGAGGTCTAATCATGCTGGGTATGTTTGAGAAACTGTAAAGAGGCCAGTATGCCTGGAGTGTGACGGGGAGAGTGGTAGGAAATGAAATCATAGACGTTATGGGTGCCAGGTAATATTGAAAGAGGAGGAAGAGGATATTGTTTTTCCTGTTGCAAAAAAAAAAATGAAAAATCCCGAAAGAAACATACCACTGATAACATAATTCTTTTTAGCTGCATTGTCTTTGTTTTGATCACATCCATTCCACAAATGCCAAATACCAAAGAACAAGCCTCCGCATGACAAGTTAGCAGGCATCAGCTGTCATCTAGATCAGTAGGAAGTTGGCCAACTGATGGAAATTACCTCCAACATTGGAGATGAAAATTCAGGTCTCAGAAGGCTATGAGACATCCCTTCTGTCTGAATCTGTTCTCTCTGCCTGCTTCATGCCACAGCTGTGCACGTAAAAAGCCAACATATTTGGGCTTCCCTGGTGGCGCAGTGGTTGAGAGTCCGCCTGCCGATGTAGGGGACACGGCTTTGTGCCCCGGTCCGGGAAGATCCCACATGCCGCGGAGCGGCTGGGCCCGTGAGCCATGGCCGCTGAGCCTGCGCGTCCGGAGCCTGTGCTCCACAACGGGAGAGGCCACAACAGTGAGAGGCCCGCGTACCGCAAAAAAATAAAAAAAAAAAAGCCAACATATTCATTGACCTGAATGGTTCATAAAGGGGTTGGATTTTCAGGTTTGCAATCATGAAGGGGACTCACTGAAGATTTTAAGGTTGGTTTGATTGTCCTTCTGCGCATTTCCCTACTCCCCAACCCCATGATAAAATTGGGTGAATCCTTCACCTTGCCGTCGTTAACATCAGAAGTAATAGAGAACAAGCTGCAACCCAACCAGCCAAATACCCAGCACACTCTGCTAAGTCACTTGAGGAGCTGCTTTTGTGGACAGTTGTTTTCAAACCTGGTTACAGGTTAGAAGCACCTGGGGAGCTTTGCCCACCTCAAAGCTCTGGAATGGGGCCCTGACATGATTTTTTTACCTCCCCGGGTGATTCTAATATGCAGCCATAGTTGAAAACCACCACTATGGCCACCATGCTATGACTACTGGATGGTACAGTAGGACTCAGATTTTATTCTGTCTTAAATAATGTTGTACAAAATAAATGAATATGCCTAGAGATTAAAATCTGTTGAAGTCCGAATTTCCAAATGGTTTCTTTGAAGAGGCATTCTTGGTAAGTGCTAAGTTTAGAAATATCACTGGAAATGTCTGTAACATTCCTTGGCCTATTCATCACTCCACCCTTTCCTTCCCAAATCCACTCTTCATCTTCTTTGGGAGAGCAAGCGACATCACTTCTTTCTTCTGAGAGTATCTTCTGAATGATCCCAACCCCTTGCAAAATGTTTTCATACTTGGGTATTATGAAACACATATATCGATTAACTTAAAATTTTTTCTTCCATCTCTTTGCTTTCACTTTTTCTACCCCATTTTCCTATTTGCATAGTAGTTGTTGATTTCTGCAGATGAGACTAATTTGGGCAGAAATGTGTTTAAATTACGTTGGTTGGTTTGGGGTCAATGTGTTAGTGACTAAAAGAGGAGAGACACACAAAAAAAACATTTTCTCCATTGAATTTTATATAACCATCCTCCATTACTTGTTTTTATTATTCTCATCCCCACCAAAAATGCATGAGAACTTCTTGAAGAACAACTTGGACCATATTGTATTAGGCTATCATTGTTATTTTTCATCTCACATAGCTCTACAGTAATATCCTATTGGATCTCATAATCTGCAAAACGAAGGTTAACTGCCCTGACATCTATCTCCAAGTATGCTCCTAGTCAATGTTGTCACCTTATGCAGAGTTCCAAAACTAGAACTTGTTAAAATTATCATCTATGCAAGTGGTTTTCAAACATTTTCTAAAGGAGATTTTTCGCAAACAATATAATCTTTACCAAGCTAGTAAATAGATAAAAATAAAACATTTCTTTAGGGCTTTGGAGATCAAAGTCTCATTATTTTAGCCTCCTACTTTCTCTCCAGTTACTGTCAGTATTAGTCAGGGTTCTCCAGAGAAATAGAACTCCATAGAATAGAGAGAGTTCTGAATAGAACTGCAGGCTTGAAAGTCCCACAGTCTGCCCTCTTCAAGCTGGAGAAACCAAGAAAAGCTGGTGGTGTAATTTAGTCCGTGTCCAAAGGCTAAGAATTGGGTGGCTGATGGTGTAAGTCCTGGTCTGAGACCAAAAGCTCAAGAATCAGGCTCCAATGTCCCAGGAGCTCCTGGGAGAAAATGAATGTTCCAGCTCAAGCAGAGTGAATTCTCCCTTCCTCTGCCTCTCTGTTCTGTTCAGGCTGTCAGCAAATTGGATTCGATGATGTTCACCCACATTGGTGAGGGTGATCTTCTTTGCTTAGTCTACTGATTCAAATGCTAATCTCTTCCAGAGACACCCTCGCAAACACATCCAGAAATAGTTTTTCCAGCAATCTGGGCATCCCTTAGCCCAGTCAAGTTGACACACAAAATTAATAATTATGAATAATAATGGTTATCTCCATGGAACACTAAATAATTTGCAGATTACTTCTCTACAACATCCTCTGCACATCCAGTCAGTCACCAAAGCCTGTGATTTTACCTTAGAACAAA
The DNA here is from genome assembly GCF_963455315.2 of Globicephala melas. Lineage (NCBI taxonomy): Eukaryota > Metazoa > Chordata > Mammalia > Artiodactyla > Delphinidae > Globicephala > Globicephala melas. Next base: position 28,557,115 of record NC_083321.1, on the reverse strand, counting down.
CACCCGAACCCATCAATTCTTCTCCATCTCTACTCACCCTGCCTGTCTTTCATCTGGACCATTGTGATAGATATAATTATTTTCCTTCCATCCAAATTTTTCCCCTCTGAGGCCCACTACCAACAGCTTTCTTTTAAAAATGAAGTCCACCATGTCACATCACTCTTTCTTTAAAGCTCTAGTTGATTTCACACTTTTGATGGGATTATGGTCAAACTTCAAGGCTTGGTACAATGACTCTTCATATCTATTTTTTACCTTATTCTCTAGATTCATTCACTGCCACTCTTTCATATCACAGAATCATCTCATCAACCCTTATGATTTAAAATGCCATGGAAAGGCTGAAACCCCTACAAATTCATTTCTTCAGCCAAGAACTCTCTCTGAATTCTAGTATCTTACATCCAACTGTTTGCTCAGGATCTTAACTTGGGTCTCTAGTAGATATTGAAAACCTCTATAGTCCAAAGCAAAACTCTTGATCATCCTCTATCCCAAACTGGTTTCTCCTAAAGTACTCCCAACTTAGAGAATGGTAATTCCATCTTTCCAATTGCTTAGGCCCAACTTTTTGAGTCATCCTTGAGTTTCCTCCTTCCCTTCTAAAATGTTCTCCATAGAGCTTTTCACCATCTGATGTCCTCTGCAGTTTTAAGAATTATTTTTCTCCTCTAGTTAGAATATAGGCTCCAAAGGAACAGGCCATTTTTTTCCTATTTTGTTCACTATCATACCTTCAGTGACTAGAATTATGCCTGAGACACAGCAGTTGCTCAATAAATATTAGTTCAATAAATGAATGACTGTTTTACCCTGAGCTCTAGCCACATAAGTTTCCATTATTATCCAAACACACTAGATACTTTTCTAATCAGTTATTTGCACACAAGTTGTTTCTTCTGCTTGTTGAGCCATCCCTACCACCTCGGGTTCTAAGACCTCGGCTGTTACATGCTTTTGAAAACTTCAGCTGCCTCAGGCAGTTGTGGATTAGCTGTTGTATTCCAATAGCTTTTTGTTTATTAACATTCTGATATGAGAAGTATCTATTAGAATAGTGTAACATTGTCTCAAAATTATTTATTTCCATGTCTATCTTCCTTACTATAATAAAAGGTTCTTAGAAGTGATAACTGGGTCTTATTTATTTTTGAATGTACAGCATAGAGCATAGAATGTCAATACGTATTTCTCAAATGCAGGAATCAATAATTCAACAGTTCCTATCTGTATATCTATCTGTGACTTTCCAGGAATGCCGACTGAGAACAAAAGTCAAAAACAACAAGAAGTGCAAGAAAGGATACAGATGATATTTCTTCCCAAGAGTGGAAAGTGTTTGTTTTGTGAATTTTAGTTACATAAAGTGATAGGAAATGGAGATTAAAGTAAAAACCAACTAGTGGAATTTGAAAAAGCAAGTCAGAGTCAGATTTGGATCCTACTTTTTCTTTCCCACTAAGATTGACTGTTTGGACCAAGACAGGAGAAATGGCTATTAGAAGATGCTTATGTAGCTCTGCTAATGAGATCTGGGTCATAGGTGAGAGCAATTTTCCTAATGTAGCACAAACTTTTCTCTTTTGTCTTGGAAATGTGACAATAATTTTTTATGAGACTTATTCAGTGACTCTGACCAAGCTCAAAACTCTTACCCAGGGAGACCTAACTTAGATGTGATTGATCTTAGAAATAACCCCTTTTAATTGGCTACAGGTGTGAGTGTGAAAGTGAATGTTGGGGTTTTTCTAAGTCTCTGCCATTCACAAGATAAATAAAGGAAGCAAGTTGAAGCTGAAAACTCCAGAGCTACCTCTGGTAGTAGAAGACATTTCTACTACCTCTGGTAGTAGAAAACATCTCCACTTCATTGGAGATGGTGTAGTACCCAAATAACCATATTACATATTTACCCAGGGTAGACTCTGAGGAATAATTTCCTGTTGATCCCTCTGTGTGTTCTGAGACAAAACTTTAGTTCTGGGAATAATTTAAAGCTTAAATAATTTAAAGTTCTCTAATGATTGGGGGAAGTGGGTGATATGTTAATGATACATCTTTGCCTTTATCAGGGGTTGATATGTGACATGTGAAGAATATTTATGTAAAATGTACAATCACCAGGAAAGTTTTTAAAAACTCATGTGATACCTTCCTTTCATAACCTATGATGAGTAAGATACAGTTTCATGATGGACATTAGGTAATAACACCATATTTTGCTTTTCTTTTTACCTTAACTGCTAGGAAGCTTAGAGATAAATTTTATGTTCAGTCATTTTATTCAATCAACATAAGGCAAAGTGGTTAATAGTATTTTCTTTTTCATTCTCCTTGATGTTTTTAAGATAACTTCATAGAAATATGATTTATATACAATAATGTTCACTAATTTCATGTATATAAAACAATAAATTTTAACAAATATTTACAGACATACAACCATAGTCAAGATATAGAATACTTCTATAACTCCAAAGAGTTCCCTCACTGTACCCCTGCAGTCAATTATTATCCTAGACCCAACTCCTAGCTACCCCTGATCTGCTTTCTGTCCTTAGTGGTTTGGCTTTTCTAAAATGACATTATAGATGCAATCATACAATATGTAACCTTTTATATCTGGCTTCACTTAGCATGACCATTTTGAGATTTTTACATTTTGTTTTGTGTTTTGGTTGTTAATAAATTTTTAATGCTGCGTAGTACTCCATTGTGTGTATATATCACAATTTGTTTACCCTATCACCAGTTGAAGGATATTTAGGTTGTTTTGGCAGTTACAAATAAGCTTCTACAAACATTTGAGTGCATATCTTCGTGTGGACAAGTATTTTCACTTCCCTTGGGTAAATGCTTAAGAGTGGAATTGCTAGGTCATGTAGTAGATATATGTTTAATTGTGTAGGAAAGAAACTGTTATATTGTTTTTCCCAAAGTGACTCTAACACTTTGTAGGCCACCAGCAATATGTGAAAGTTTCAGCTGCTCCAAATCTTTGTCAGTGCTTGGTTTTATCAGTTTTGCTAATTTTTAAAAATTTTAGTCATTCTAGTGAGTGTGTAGTGATATCTCATGTTTTCATTTGAACTTTTGTAATGATTAACAATGTTAAGCTTTTTTTCATCAATTATCATTTCACATCCTCTTTGGTGAAACGTCTGTTAGAATCTTTTGCCCATTTTTTTTTTTTTTTTTTTTTTTAACATCTTTATTGGGGTATAATTGCTTTACAATGGTGTGTTAGTTTCTGCTTTATAACAAAGTGAATCAGTCATACATAAACCTATGTTCCCATATGTCTTCCCTGTTGCGTCTCCCTCCCTCCCACCCTCCCCATCCCACCCCTCCAGGCTGTCACAAAGCACCGAGCCAATATCCCTGTGCCATGCGGCTGCTTCCCACTAGCTATCTACCTTACTGCGTTTGTTAGTGTGTATATGCCCATGACTCTCTCTCGCCCTGTCACAGCTCACCCTTCCCCCTCCCCATAACCTCAAGTCCGTTCTCTAAGAGGTCTGCGTCTTTATTCCTGCTTTACCCCTAGGTTCTTCATGACATTTTTTTCTTAAATTCCATATATATGTGTTAGCATACGGTATTTGTCTTTTTCTTTCTGACTTACTTCACTCTGTATGACAGACTCTAGGTCTATCCACCTCATTACAAATAGCTCAATTTCGTTTCTTTTTATGGCTGAGTAATATTCCATTGTATATATGTGCCACATCTTCTTTATCCATTCATCCGATGACGGGCACTTAGGTTGTTTCCATCTCCGGGCTATTGTAAATAGAGCTGCAATGAACATTTTGGTACATGACTCTTTTTGAATTTTGGTTTTCTCAGGGTATATGCCCAGTAGTGGGATTGCTGGGTCATATGGTAGTTCTATTTGTAGTTTTTTAAGGAACCTCCATACTGTTCTCCATAGTGGCTGAACCAATTCACATTCCCACCAGCAGTGCAAGAGTGTTCCCTTTTCTCCACACCCTCTCCAGCATTTATTGTTTCTAGATTTTTTGATGATGGCCATTCTGACTGGTGTGAGATGATATCTCATTGTAGTTTTGATTTGCATTTCTCTAATGATTAATGATGTTGAGCATTCTTTCATGTGTTTGTTGGCAGTCTGTATATCTTCTTTGGAGAAATGTCTATTTAGGTCTTCTGCCCATTTTTGGATTGGGTTGTTTGTTTTCTTGTTATTGAGCTGCATGAGCTGCTTGTAAATTTTGGAGATTAATCCTTTGTCGGTTGCTTCATTTGCAAATATTTTCTCCCATTCTGAGGGTTGTCTTTTGGTCTTGTTTACGGTTTCCTTTGCTGTGCAAAAGCTTTGAAGTTTCATTAGGTCCCATTTGTTTATTTTTGTTTTTATTTCCATTACTCTAGGAGGTGGGTCAGAAAGGATCTTGCTTTGATTTATGTCATAGAGTGTTCTGCCTATGTTTTCCTCTAAGAGTTTGATAGTTTCTGGCCTTACATTTAGGTCTTTAATCCATTTTGAGCTTATTTTTGTGTATGGTGTTAGGGAGTGATCTAATCTCATACTTTTACATGTACCTGTCCAGTTTTCCCAGCACCACTTATTGAAGAGGCTGTCCTTTCTCCATTGTACATTACTGCCACCTTTATCAAAGATAAGGTGTCCATATGTGCATGGGTTTATCTCTGGGCTTTCTATCCTGTTCCATTGATCTATCTTTCTGTTTTTGTGCCAGTACCATACCGTCTTGATGACTGTAGCTTTGTAGTATAGTCTGAAGTCAGGGAGCCTGATTCCTCCAGTTCCTTCTTTCGTTCTCAAGATTGCTTTGGCTATTCGGGGTCTTTTGTGTTTCCATACAAATTGTGAAAGTTTTTGTTCTAGTTCTGTGAAAAATGCCAGTGGTAGTTTGCCCATTTTTTAAATTGGGTGTTTATTTTCTTATCACTGAATTTTGAGAAGTCTTTACATATTTTGGATATAGTACCTTTGTCAAATATTTGCTTTGCAAAGATTTATCCCCATTATAACCTTTTATCTTATAACTTTGTTAAACCCACTTATTAGTTCTAGAAGCATTTTTGTAGTTTCCTTAGTTTATTCTAGGTAGGTGATCATCACCTCTGCAAATAAAAATAAGTTTATTCCTTGTCTCTAATCTGTATATCTCTATTTCTTGATTTATTGCATTGGTTAGGACCTCCAGAACAAGCTTTGGTGGTTGTTGTTTTAATTTTGCCATATTTGTTATCTTATAGAAAATTATTCCACTTATCCCTTTATGGTATTAGGTATAGATTTTTCATAGATGACTTTTACCAATTTGAGAGTATTCCCTATTATTCCTAGTTTGAGGTGTTTTTTTTATTATGGTTATTATGAATAGGTGTTGCATTTTATCAAATGCTTTTTCTGCATTTTTTGAAATTACTGTATAGTTTTTCTCCTTTATTTTGTCAATATAGTGTTGTATTGCTTGAGTCAATTTGTTAAGTATTTCTGTGTCTGTGTTCATGACAGATATCGTTCCATAGATTTACTTTCCTGTAATGTCTTTGTGTAGTTTATGTATCAGGGAAATGCTGGCTTTATAAGTTAAGTGGAAATTTTATCTTCTATTTTCTGGAACAATTTGTATAGAATTAGATTTATTTCTTTCTTAAAATTTTGGGAGAAGTCACCAATGAAACCATCTGCACCTGGAGGTTTCTTGATATGAAAGTTTTTAACTATAAATTCATTATTTAATATGTATAGAGCTATTTTGATTCTCTTTCTTCTATAATGAGATTTGATAGTTTGTATCTTTCAAAAAATTTGTCTATTTCATATATATTTACAGAAAGTTGCTCATTATAATTCCTAACATTGTACTTTTAACAACTGTAGGCTCTGTTGTAAAGCTCTCTTTCATTCCTGGTATTAATAAATTATTTATTTATTTGTTTATTTATTTATATTTTCTTATTTTTTCACCACTATGGCTAAAAATTTATCTGTTTCAAAGAACCTGCTCTTTTTTCATTGATTTTCTCTGTTTTGTTTTTGTTTTCAAAACTAAATCCTGTCTCAATTACTCCATTATCACTAGAAGTTGAAGTCCTATATATTATATTTTGATAATTCTATATTTAACAGCCTTACTATAATTGTCATCAATTGTTTTTCAGAAGTTGGTGAAGTTTATGTTTTCAATTAAACTAATGCTGAAGGGATACTAAAAATTAATCAGGAAAGCAAAATGTTGAGCTTTTAGATGGAGTAGATCTGCTAATGACTCTTAAAGGAAGAGATATAGAAGCACAACTACATTTATACTTCTGTGACTATGAATTTTCTTCTCCTGTCCTTGATTTCTATTAATTTAATGAAAATTCTATTGACTGCAGAACACTGTCAGGGATAGTCATGAAGACCTGACCGCTGTGCTAGAGTTGTTTACAGTCAAGCAAGAAGATGAAATTTAAGGAAAATATCAACAATGTGAGGTGGAATGGGATGTGTCATAGAATATATGGATAAAATATTACAGCATTTTATTTTACTATATTTGAAAGCACTTTTCATGACTCGTGGCTAGAATCAGTCTGAGAATCAAGACAGAGCTAAATATTTCCATTAGAAGCTCTAACATTTATTTCCTATAATAGATGAAAAACTATGGAGAGTCCAGAAATATTCCTAATAGTTTACTTACAAAAAGCAGAGGCTGAGCACAGGATGGAGTAAAGTATTAGAGAGAGGTAGGGAAAGTCAATGTAACTCATAAATTGTCTTGATAATGGCTACTCCATTTTGGACGTCTCAGTGAGTGTGATGTAACAAATAATTATCTAATAAAAACTAGACAGAATACAATTATAAAAATATCTTTAGGTCCTTATTTGAAAGTAACTTTATAGTACCAAATTTGGTCCATAAACTATTTTCTGATTACCAAATTATAAAATATTTCAAAGATATCATGAACATAAAAATGATTGCCTATCATTTAATTGTTTCCATATTTCAGGGGAGTTGTGAGTAGAAATTAATATTTCTGAGAAGAAAGAGCTCTTGCTAAGATGGAAGAACTCTGACAATTAGACCAAAAAAAAGTTTAAATAGAAAAGTAGATCTGCCCTACAGTGTCATATTATTATCATATTATAAGTGGCAATATCATGTGGCCCTTAGAAATTGCTTGAGAGTGGTTTTACCAATTCAGAGCAAGTTCTGTGATGTTGAGAATCTAACAATAGCTCTAAAAAAGAGACAAATTGGAAAACTTAAACAATTAAAATAATTTTCAAATTTTCTTTATTTGGAAAAAATGATCAAAATGTAATTTTTTAAGTTAACAAAACAAATGTAAACAAATGTAAAGTATGATGGAAACTTCTTTGTAAAGAAAATTATATTTTAAAGTAGATTAAAAGTACACTAAAATATTACCAATGCTTATTGCTGGGATGGTAAGATAATAGATGATTATAATTTTTTCATTTAACTTTTCTGGATTTTCTAAAATTAAAAGAAAAACCTATGATGAAATTAGAATTTTAAAAATCCAAAATTAAAGATTAGCAACAAATATGATTTAGCAGATCATCATGTTTTAGAAAAAGAATTTCCAACAAATTCTAAATTTGGGGAGGATTTCAGAATTGTAAATTTTACTTGCTAGGTTATTATTTTGTGATAAAGAGTTCACTTCTGAGTTTAAAAATTTTCCCTCATATATTTTATTTTCAAAATTCTGCCCCTAAAATTTAGTCAAGCTGCCCCTAGAAGGTACTTAAGTTTCAAAAAGTGAGCTCTCCTCTCAAAACTGTGTAGAATTTTATTTCTCATACATTTAATAATAATAAAGTTAATCATTTACTAAAGCAGTTAAATGTAAACAATTGGTCAGTAATTTCTAATTTGAAAAATAATGCTTTAAAACTTGTTTTTAAATGAAGAGGTATTTTTCTATTTTCTCCACCCATAAATCACTTTTCCTTTTCATGTATTCTCATGCTAATTTTACATACTGACCTGGATCAGAAAGTCCACCTAAATTCACTGAGTTTAAGGTCTCTTTTCAAATCATTCTGGAATATATGCAGTGTTGTGAGTGTCAGACTGGTTGGTACAATGGAAAAATGTTGATCATCTAATCGCGTCTGTCTTCCTAAAAGAACCCTAATTTTGTTCTAGGGGTAGTCCCATTTAATTTATGAATGTAACAATCCCTTTTCCTGGTTCAGAAAATACCCCAGCTGGCATCAGCCAGAACCTAGATTTTGCTGAGATTTTGTGGAAACATTCTTAAGGACACAAGAAGAGAGAGCCGTTCTTCTGCTTATTGTGAGGAGTGGATGTGAATTGTAAAGGCATCTCTCCCCTTCTGAGGATGAAGTCAACACACTGAGGAGAGCGGAGCCAGGGAATTCACAGGCAATAGAGCCAGAGCCTCTTGATTTAGTCTCTTGTAACATCAGATCTACTTTTCAACTTTCCGTTAGTTTAGTCAAAACAGTTCTAATTTTTTGAGCCAATTTGATTTGGATTTTCTGTCACTTGGTAGCCAAAAGCCTCCTGATGGAGTAGACAGTCATATCCTCAGGGCAGTCTGTAGGGCTGGCACCTGGATCACCTGAGGGCCACTCATGGCCACTGGTTTTGTCTCAGAGGTTATTCTCTAAAGTTTACCTTTTCCCAATCACCATGTCTCTGAGCCAGATTGATAAAACGGATGCCCAAAGGGAGTTTTGAAAATAAACTTTTCTTCTAGTCATATAAATTTGCCAATTGAACAGCGTTTACTGATACGTGTGTATATGTGTGTGTGTGTATAATATACATATATGTATATATAGTTTATGTGTACATGTGTGTTTGTGCATATAAGTATATATGGGTATGAATATATATAGTTTCACCATGTTTCCAAATGAAATTTTGGAAGACCAAATTGGCATTTATCAAGGTTTTTCTCAGGGAGATTGGGCTACATGGACCCTGGATGTAGGGTATTTTCTTTTCTTTTCTTTTTTTTAATGAAAAGAGTTTATGAAGTAAAATAAACTCAAGTTAATCCCAACTATGTCATTCCCAAACTATGTGCCAAGGGCAAGTTATTTCATCTTTCTATTTTTAGAAATATCCTTGTTCTTAGTGGTAATAGTACCTACCTCACATGGTTGTTTACATATTTAAATGAGATAACATTAACTTTCCCATCTTAGATCTCAGCACAGGCAATCAACTAAATGTTTATTCCCTTCTTTTTTTGTTCACAAGAAAAGCCCACGTGACTGTCATCATCTAGTTATTCTTCTACCTACCTGCATCTGCAAACTATAGAGATATTTACATTTTTCCGTTTTATTTTCAAGAAACTGAACTCACCAAATACTTTGTTTTTTGAGAACATTTTGCATATTTATGTGCAAGTCCTAAAGTTTCCATGACCTTGCAGTTTGCTATTAAAATTTTGTGTAGTCTTTTGTCCTAGCTAAAGATATATGAACACATTTTACACAGAACCCAAAGCTGGCCAAGCCTTCCTTATGTGTAAAAGAGAGATCTTTCCCTTGGAACTAATTTTCCACTAAGATATATTACAGAATATGTTATATTTTTCCTGGCCAGCAAGAAAACCACACTCTATTCAATATCAAATATGTGAGTTGATACACTCAGAATTTTCAATAATCTTGGGTTTCTAGACTAGTAAGCATATAGAACCATTTTCAATTTCTAAAAATCTACTTATATTATTACTAGGACCAAATTAACAAAAACAGCAACAACAGCCAATATTTTAGTATCTATTATGTGTCAAGTGTTTTGCTTTTTTATGCTTTGTGTGCATTTTCTCAGTTAATCTTCAGAATATTCTTTCATGTAGGTACTATTTGATATGACTGTTTCACAGAAGACAAAAATGAAGCTTAGTGAGGTTAAGAAATATTACCAAGGTTACCGGGTAGAATAAGGAAGAAGAAATTTAAGGTATTATGTCTAAAAATATGTCTAAATCTAGACTTAGTGTTGCTAATTTGGATAAGCTATACCCTTCAAAAAATAGATTGGGTTTATACTTTGGTTTTAAAACATGATCAAACAATTAGTCCAGTTTGAAATGCACAAAATTTATGCTGAGGAAATTTCAAATATATGCCTATTTAATTTATAAGAATATGTGACTTTTCTCTTAGTCATGGACATTTGCTCACTTGAACAGCCTTTACAGACACTTCTCTACAGCAGCAAGTATTTATTTCTCAATGAATTCATGTTTCCCGATGAAACTTCCCAGTGAAGAAGTAAGAACAAATTGACACGTATCAAATTGCAATTGACTTACTTTATTAATTGCATAGGCATTTAGCTAAGATTTTCCAAAAGTTAATCTATATTTTATCTAAAAGAATTCATCACTTACCATTCAGTTTTGAGCTCTCTTCAAACTTGACTTATACAAACTTGTGTAATATAACTGAGCAAGAGATAGTGTAGAAGGCTCAAATACTAGAATAATTATTGCATTATATTACTATGATGGAGCTTTTAATCTTAGTATATTACAATCAAGGAATATCTCTATATCCATAATCAGCTGTTACCCAATATTTTAAAGAGACAATTAAACTTTCAGTTAAAAAGGAAAGACTTATATTCTGGTTTGGTGTCACCAATGCTGTTTTTCTTAATTGAAAACTACTTGCCAAAAATCTGTACGTAAACCAGTAAAAATCAATTTGAGTGCTTTTCAATGCATGTAGTAGTACATCTATTTTAGTCAGAGAATTAGTATCAGACTTGATTATAGAATTAAATTTGTATAACCCATGCAAAATCTGTCTTTACCAGCCAATTTTTTAGGAAGGATTACTATGAATTCCTAAGGAAACCTGGATTATCTTTTTCACCCTTTTTCTGATATTATCTAATGTTTTGCTACTGGCTCCATAATGTAATAATCAAATTGGATTATGATACAGTCAAATAAACTTCATCTGGTATGTTTGAGGAATATCTGTGATAAGCCAAGATGTAACTCTCACCAATAAATGTCTTCAACTAACCATTTTGTCCCGAATAACACACAAAAAAACAAATGTTCTCAGGAATTCTCCATCCTCAGATTCTGCATGGATCCTATGATAACACTCAACCTTGTGTCCTTCTTCTCTGATAGCTTTAGCATGGCATATGGACTCATATTAAATAAATGTATAGAGATTGATCAAAAGCCATACAATCTTAATGCTAGATGGTCTTGAGAATTTCAATCCTACTCTTAAATTCTACACTTAAGAAAATGACACTTCCGAAATGTTAACTGGTCATGCTTTATTCTTAAGGCCACACAAATAAATAGTGACAGAGAATGGATTCTGACATTATGGGTCAGTAATTTATAAGTTTATTAGATAGCTTTCCAATGAAACAGCTAGATGAAGGCAAGGTTTTGAGACAAGAGTACATACATTTTGATACAGGAAGTAAATCTTTATTACATAAATCAGTTACAAAATACCATGAGAGGAATGTAGCCATCCCATGGTAAATAAACAGAGAGAATTTCATTGGAAATAATTACCCCAACAACCTGTTATCCACCTCTATAATCCCATGACTATGCTTCCCATTGACTGATCTCAACCAGAAACCGGGGGACAAATGAGTCCACTGAAGCAGTCCATAAAGGTCAATCTGCTGGGGCAGCCCTTCCTGGGGCATAGAGCATGGTGAGGAAGTATGGAGTATAGACATGAAAGATCAAAATGGAATAGGTCAACATAATACCACACTGGATCCTCTGTGGTTGTAGAATTGTCTAATTCTCTTACACAAACGTATTTCTATCCTTTGATTTTTCACCTTGGATTTAATACCTAATGCAGTACAGTTATGTTTCTATATGCCAGTTTCTTTCCTATTAAAAAATAAGTAAACTTAAAGATACAGGTTTATGTAGAGTAGACCTGATAGAATTCTAAGGAGGGAACATTGCAGTGTAGAAAAGGAAAGCATGAAGATGTACTAGCTCTCTTTTCCCCTCCGTCCAATGGAGAGTATGGGAATCTACCTTACACAAAAGATTGCTAAATAAAGAGTAGAGTTTTGATGTTCTTACCATTGATTTGGAAAGGAGGTGAGCTAATGGTTAATATTTGGCATATATTCTGAACCATTGTGTCAAAGCTGGAATGAGTGGGATAAAAACAGCATCTGTTGCTGCTGATTTGTCCTCCCCCAGAGGCTGGGCTGCATTTGAACTTGTGACTAAGAGGCAACAGGTTTATCACACATGATAAATTCCCCAATCTCTCTGTTAGTCTTTAGGAAAATTCCCAGCAAAAATAACAGAAAGAACCATGAGTGAACTATATGCACAGTTTGTGAAATACAGGTGCTCAGGTAGAAATGAGCTACATAAATGATTAGTAATGGGTTGAAAGTCAGGGAAATAACAAGATATGTGAGTCTTGAGTTCATTTATGAACCCAGAATAAAGGGAATAATACATTTCTATTTTAAAGTATTAACTCTTGCAATGCACTGAAATAGAATATGCTTTTCTGTGTGTAACTGAAGACTCTGCGAGGCCAAGATGTTAGGAAAGATAGAAGTCAACTTGCTCACATGCAAACCACCATAGATTTTGGCTTGAGTACACTCTCTTTCCTACGAAGCCTTAACTTACACAAAATTGGAAAATCAGCCAGGCTTGCCCTAAGCATCCTTTCTGGTTCCTTTCATCCATTTTCTCCACTTCTTAGAGCCCCTCAACTAAAATATTCATTATCCTCATGATGTTCGCCCTCTCTACTTGAGTGTTAACTTTACTCAAGACCAACATGCTTTGAGCCAAATCAGTCCCCCTTCTTCATGGTCCATTTACTTATACCTTGCCAATCATTAAAAATGGCTCAACTATCTCTTAGGATATTTACACTGGACAAAAGTCTTCTAAAGCCTAAAATCATAAGGAATATATTTCTAAAGGTGTCATTCTAAGTAGCCAGGAAGCAATTTACCATTGTATGACCTATATTATGTACACATCAAACAGCTATGCCTTTCCACAATAGTACTTTGGATATTTATTTTGCTAATCCTGCCTTAAATCACAGGGTCCATCAACAAGGCTATTATATATTCTTGACTTTGAGATTTTCTTTTTTATGCTGAACTTTCACCAGCAAATTTTGATATGTGTATTATACTCACCCATCTTTACTATTAACTAGAATTTCTTCTCAAAAATTATGTGAGATAGTTCTGTCCCTTTCATAGCTGTGAATTATTAAGCTGGTACTATAGAGGCAGCAGACCCTCTGAACCTTTCAGAATTTGCACACACACACAGAAAAAGGCATCAAATCTAAGCCATATATTCAAAGCCAATGAAGATGAAACCTATCACAATCTTCTCACATTGCTGAAAATTAGGAAATCAAGAGTGAAATGTGAGGGGCAAACTTTTAAAGTCAAAATACCTAGACTAATTGCCATTGTAGCCAGCCCAAACAGTGAATAGCAAGGGATATCCTAAAAGTTTTTTAGGTGTTTATCCATTTGTTTGTTTATTTGTCTACTTATTAATTAAAAAATATATATTGAACTCTGCTAGATATTTAGATACATAAAGGCAACGAGCAAAGTTCTCTGAAGGAACTTATAGTGTAGACTCATAATTTTAGATTTGCGTTCAAACCCAAACTATCACTTAAGATTATGAGCATTTGGGCAAATAATGGCTTCTCTGAAATGGGTATTTTATAGCTTCACGGACGATCAGATTAGGTAATCTATATAAATCAGTGTTTTCTGGCACATGTTAAGCTTTGTGAATAAGAATTATCTGGTGGTAAAGAGTAGAGAATCTGGAGTCAGATCACCAGGGTCTGAATCTACCTCTTGACCATAGATAAGATAATTATCCTCTCACAAAAATTAGCTCAAAATAGATTAAAGACTTAAATATAAGACGTTAAACTGTAAAACTCCTAGAAGGAAACATAGAGGAAAATCTCCTTGATATTGTCTTGGCAATGACATTTTTGGATATGACACCAAAAGCTCAAGCACCAGAAGAAAAAATAAGTGGAACTACATCAAACTGAAAAGCTTCTGCACAGAAAAAGAAGGAACAAAATGAAAAGCCAACCTACAGAATGGCAGAAAATATTTACACACCATATATCCAATAAGACATTAATAGCCAATTATATAAGGAACTTGTACAATTCAATAGCAAAAAAACATACCCCATAAATAATCCAATTAAAAATGGGAAAGAGATCTGAATAGACTTTTATTTTCCAAAAATCACATACAAATGGCAAACAGGTACATGAAAATGTACTCAACACCACTAATCATTAGGGAAATGCAAATCAAAACCACAATGAGAGCAAGCTAAGTGTCCATCAACAAATGAATGGATAAAGAAGATGTGGTATATATATATGCAATGCAATACTAGTCAGCCATAAAAAAGAATGAAATTTGCAACATTTGCAACAAAATGGAACTGGAGATTGTTATGTTAAGTGCAATGTCAGTTAGAGAAAGACAAATGCCATCTGATATCCCTTACATGTGGAATCTAAAAAAATACAACAAACTAGTGAATAATGCCATTTCCATTATTGTTATTTAATATGATCTTGACATAAATGACTATAATACAACACAGATAATGGTGAGCTCTATTAGATATTTAAAGATACATTACTATAGGATCTTGTAAAAATAGAATATTTTATGCTGAGAGATGAGGAGAGATCTCAAGGAAGTAGAATAGAATTGAGACAGGCCAAGTTAAGAGGTAAAAAAAAGATTTATGGACAGATGAAAGAATATGAGCAAAATTATGCATAAACTATGGGTAGTTACAACATTGGTATATGGGAAGGCATAGTGAATGTGCAGTCTTAGGAATTTAAGGCGGATCATGAAGGAACTTGAATAGCAAGTCATCAATTATAAACTTTATTAAGTCAGCAATGGGGAGTCTCTCAGGGCCTGTGGGAAGATAGATCTTGTAGAATTGGTTGTAGAAGGAAGAAACAGGAAGTAGAAACAGCAGCTGGGAGATTTCTGCATAACTCAAGCTAAATGTACAGGAGAACTTCACGAGGATAGAAACAATGGGAGCTGTAATGAACCTATATGTCAAAATTAACTAAACAAAATAGTTCAAATAGTGTTGTATTGGATTTTTTTAATGGATGCTGCAAAATCAAAAATGCCTTTCCTTTCCTTTCTTCCTTTCTCCACTAACGCTTCACCTTTTTATGAAAGATATACATCCTTTACCTAAGGCATTGGCAAACCCAGATGCCTCTATGAAACAGCCAGGTAACCTAGAAAAATAATGAGTGCTTGCCAGAATGAGACTGTGAAGAACTTGGGGTTTCATGACCTGTCTTAAGTGGTAGCCGTGGCGTTCTCGGCAATTATTGCTATGCAGAAATGTAGCCCATAAGGGCCGAGTGTTCTCATTTTTTCAAAAGAAGTAGAAAATGTGGATCATTAAAATGTGAAAACTACCAACGTTCACATGTTGGCAACTACTTTGAAAATTTTAAAAACCCTCTGTAGGCCAAACAAAACATGTCTGTAGGCCGAATGTGGCATGTGGGTCACCAGTTTGTGAATTCTGTCTAACTCTGTTATCTGGCAAGGTAATGGAGCATTCTGGTTAGTCAACATTCTGACTGAGTTGCCACATATGTTATATAAGGCTTCGCAACCTTCCAAGAATATGAATACATCAGCTATACTAAACACTATTTAACATTACTGAAAATTTCCCTCTTGATTCAAACATATATTCAAGCAACACATATGTATTATTTAGCTATATTTCCTACACAACGATAGTTATTTGGGGATATAGAAATGTGAATGACCTGTTCTCAAGGAATTCACAGTTGATAAAGGTAGAAACAGAAGCCACAGGGAGTATCAACACAAATCAATTTGACAACTTGGAATCCTTCAGTATTTCAAGAGCATCAATGATCAACAGATAGAAAACATGGAGAATGGAAGGTACTGGCATATTTCAACTGATAGATATTCTAAAAGTCCTGTTTTAGAACTTCAGCTTTGAATACTGATAATTTCTCAGAAACACTGCATCAAACTCTCTCAAGCCAGATTCTGTACTAGGTCCTGTCTTTTTTCAAAATACTTTTTCTTAAGACATTTCTTTTAAAAATTATGGACAGGCAGAAACTAACACACCATTGTAAAGCAATTATACTCCAATAAAGATGTTAAAAAAATTATGGACAGGATCTGCCTTTAAAATACTAAAAAATTCCATTCTAAGATTTCTGGGCTTGTAAACTAAGTTCTAGGGGTGGGAAATAGGAAGTAAGAAGAGGAATGAGTCTGGGGAATACTCTATTCCTTTTCAACTCACAATAACAACTTCTCTTCTAAAACCATTCTTTGTTGTTACCTTCAAGAGCATGGCACACAGTATGTCCCTCTGCTCTTGTTAGCACTGTTCAGCAATTTGAGAAACTATTAAAGAAGTAACTATAAAAATGAGTACAATATTATTCTGCCTCTCTTCCCTAACACAGGATTTCCCTGGCTACATACCCATTTTTTGTGGGGGTCAAATTAGTTTTTAAATTCATTTCCTCCTTGGGTATCACAAGTGGGAGAAGAGGAGAGCATACATTTTCACATGCAATTGTGGATAAATATTTAGGGTAAAAATATTTTGTTTCTTTCTCTTTTAATGTAAAATAAATGAACCTCACCCACCCTCCCCAATTCTCATCATTTGGTATCACTAAAAGACTATTCCAAAAGTTCAAGTTGAAATAAATCACTATTTTATTCTTATAGTTGATATATCCTAAGAGATGAGCAGGACCATTACAAAGAAAACCACAAATCAAGAAAATAAGAATTAAAAGTGTAAAGCTCTTGGCTCAATTGTATATAAAATAACTATTTTTCCTTTGTGGTAGTAAGTATAACATCATGTACTCCAAGTTGTGTAGAGAACAGGAACTGAATGATGCAAGATTAATTACTACACTGTTGTCATCTCTAGCTAATAACAACATAGAGATCATCACTGCTGGTAAAGTCTCTCTGGACTTATTTGTTTGCCTTTGGCATAAATTAGGGAAGCATACAAGTAGAAAGAAGATAACACAAAATAAAGTTTATGCATTGGGAGGAACAGAATTTGTTATTACTTTGTCACTGCAGGCAACAGGGTGTGAAACCAGTAAGAAATCAAGCCAGTTCTTGACGTCAGTTATTTCTAATTTGGAGCAATTGAGTGCCTCTTTGACTTATGTGCAAGGGCTGATCATTGATTAAGCTACAGGGGTGTTTCCTATGGTGTTCCTTTGGCCTTATTACTGTGAATCGCAATGTGTTGTCAGGTTACTTTTTGTTTTGTGTTTTTGTTTTGTTGTTTTCTTTCTCCAGAAGACCTTGAATTAAAATCTTCCTGAAGTTGGTTACAACCAAACAATAATTTCCAGAGTATTAGCCACGTATTTTCCCTTGATTTTGACCTTCAAATTTGGGAAAGCAAATGTAACATTTTGGACGTTTCATAGGTACAGAGAAACATTTTAATCTCATGTTTTCAAATTTGGATAAACGGTACCGAGAACAATCATTTTGACACGCAAAATAAACTCTTCAATTATTGCACATTCATAATAGACTGTTTCAATTTAAATGAAATATTGCTTCAAAGAAAACACAACTGATATAGATATTTGCTTAGAATACAGGGAAGTTAAAGGAGATTTTAATATTTGATAAAAATTAACAGCCATTATGAAACCTAAAAAAATTGACCAACATCTTGGAGTTGCCAGGAAGAAAAGTGGAAAGAATCTGGGTCTCCAGTAACTTTACAGAGCTGTTGAATTACCCAACTCCACCACTACAGCCTCTAATTGTGTTTGTTATTTGAGACTCCCATGTCCTAAAGATCTCATTTTCTACTTCTAGAATTTTTCAAGATATTTTCCTAAATATGTACAGGTTCTTCCCTAAGATGGGTTTGGATATCATTTGTTAAGATACAACTAAAAATAATTATCTCTTCTAAAATGAAAATTTACTAAACTTTTACTGTGTGCCAGGTAGTACACTAAACATTTCTCACAAATGAACTTGTGTATAGTCCTAGATTTATGCACTATAATCATTCACATTTGAAAATGTGGAATGGTATTTCCCTTGGAAGAAGAGATTTTAGACTCAGTAAATTTTAAGGAACTTGCCCACGTTCAGACAAAGTCTCTGACTCAGTACTGAATTACTTCTTTATGGGAAAAAAAAATGATTTCTCTTAGATTAGTTGTTTTTAATATTTAAGATATACAAGATTTTTCCACTGTAAATGTCTTCATCTGAATTGGAGTGGGTCATTCCACTCTCCATGGGTTACCATCTTCCCAAGAATTGTGTCTGTATTCTGCATGCCAGCTAAGGTTTCAAATTAAAATGACCTGAATCCCTGTTTCACTTCCTCTGCAAAGTCTAATGCACTCTCTAAGATTTCTCATGGTATTGCCTGTCTTTCAATTACTGATTCCACTAGATTGTTTCACTTCTATGAGTTATCTCTTATTTCTTTTTGGTTAATGCCAACTCAGAAGTAGAAATTGGCCCCTTTATGGTATTTGTGCAAATCTCTGACAAAAGACACGTGGTGCATAGAAGATTTTGCTGAGGTTTTGGAATAATTGAAATGGTTTTCCTTAAGCAATCAAGAAAAAGCAAAATTAAATATTGGGTTATTTTTAATGAAAGTTCTTCCATCAATCCCCCACCAGAAATTTCTTAGGGACCATCTTGCTTTGCAGGATCATCCACCTGTCTTATGGTTGGTTTCCACTGTACTCTCGCCCATCCCTTCTCCTCTTTTACCTTCTTCTCTCTGAATTTTATGTGTATTTATTAGACAGAGTACTTTAAGTATATTATTTAAAGTACTTCATAAAACTGTGGCCCTAGAACATCAATTCCACATTCAAGCTCACTTAGTCAGACACTCTTCCTACCAAAGACGCTTCCCTCCCGCAGATGTAATCTGTGCCAATTAATAAAATAATTAATCTTTAAAAATCTGCTATACGTACCTGGAAATTTCTCTCTAATGTTTATGGGAGGAGTGGTGTGCAGAATTGAAAGAGAGAGTAATATTTGCTCTCCTCTTTGGGCAAATAACTAAACCAATATGGATAGTAAAATGTTAAAATACATAACATAACCTGAAAATAAATGTGTCTGGGTTGTTAATTCCTTAACTTTTACACACCTAGATGACTATTGCCATTGTCTTTTCAACTCCTCAGTGACCAGAGCCACTATCCATTGCAATATAAATATTTTTGGATTTATTTAAAGGTAAAGATGAAAATATTTTAGCCATTTATTATCAGATAAAAATTATAAAGAATTTTTATTAAGCCTCTGATTTATCATAAGTACAAAGCCAGACTATTTACAGTCACTTTTTAAAAATTTTTATTTTATCTTGGAGCATAGTTGATTAACACTCTTGTGTTAGCTTCAGGTGTACAGCAAAGTGACTCAGTTATACATATACATGTATCTATTCTTTTTCAAGTTCTTTTCCCATTTAGGTTATTACAAAATATTGAGCAGAGTTCCCTGTGCTATCAGTAGGTCCTCGTTGGTTATCTATTTTATTTTTTTTTAAGTTTTTTTTGATGTGGACTATTTTTTTAAAGTCTTTATTGAATTTGTTACAATATTGCTTCTGTTTTATGTTTTGGTTTTTTGGCCATGAGGCATGTGGGATCTTAGCTCCCTGACCAGGGATTGAACCTGCTCCCCATGCATTAGAAGGCAAAGTCTTAACCACTGGACCACCAGGGAAATCCTCTGGTTATCTATTTTAAATACAGCAGTGTGTATATGTCAATCCCAAACGGTTACCAGGGGGTAATGAAGGAAGGACAGATTGGGAGTTTGGGATTGACATTCACTTTAATTCTTTATAGTAAAACCGAGATATAGGAACTATTACCACCAGTCAACCAGTAAGGAAACCAAAGCTCTGGCTGGTCAAGAAAGTTACTTGAATTTCAGAACTCTTAAGTGATGAAGCCAGGATTTCCCACGAGATCTATTATGTGACTCTAAGTGCATGTAATTCCATTTGGTGATTCTGAGCACAGCCATCCTTACGCCATCTCATTTCCAATGAGTCCTAATAAGAGAAAAGAGGTAGGAAGTAAAGACATCTTGCTGAGGGTCTGTTCTTTAACATAAATGGAGTGGGTTAATAAGAATAAATTATTTCCAGTGTTGAGAAAGGATGTAAAAATGGCTTTACATCTCACAAGGTTAGAGGAAAACAGAAAAACAATGAACAAAGGGGAGGTGGAGTGACAGATGCTGGAACAGATTGTGTACCTTCTCCCCAACCTCAAACGAGAAAAGAAAAGTGGAGGGAGGGAGAAAAAAGAAAGACAGAGACAGAGATACAAAACCATTTACACATGGGGCATTTTAGTTGATGCCTCTGGCATAGTTGATGCCTACCCGCCAAAAAATATACATTGCAAATGTTCCATCATCTGCTTTACGCCTCTCCTGTTGGCCAGAGTAGACAACTCGCTCCTTGCAGGCTGTCTCACGTTTCTAACGGTGCGATATTTCAGCGTTTGGTTGCAATTGTTTAAAACAAATTTCATGCTTTCTTCTGTCTGTGAGTGAACTGGGCTTGTTAAGATGCTCAGGAAATATAATGTAAACATATAAAAGCTTCCCCCCATATTTTCATTTCCTTATATGTGAGGCCTTTTGAATTCTTCTGCCATGTCCTCTTGCTGGCTTATATGTGGTTTTACTTACTTTTCCGCTTTATTTAGTTGCGTGGGTTTTTTTTTTTACAAGTCTCAAAAAGAAAAAATCACAATTATTCTGGTGTTATCGAGTAAATAAAAAGCTAACAAAAAATGATTTTAAACAAAACTGAACACACTCTGCTGAGTCAAAGGATACGAAAACATCTGGCTGCAATGTGAAAAGTTTAGTCAACTGATAGTTCTTTGGTTTTAGATTTGTTTTGTCTTATCTCTGGATTCACCAAATCTTTTAAGTTGGCCACATTGGCACAGTATAAACCCAGCTATAGATTGATTTTCGTCTTGTAGAGCACTTAACAATATATAGAGTAATTAGAACACACTTTAAATAACATCTAGAGATGGGGGGCGGGAAGGAATTGATACTTGTTGAACCCGTACCTTGTATCAGGTGTTATTTCAGAAGTTATGAGTATGCATTATTACTTTTTTTTTTTTGGCTTGGCTGGCACAGTGATTTATTTTTTAAATTTTTTGTAATTGGAGTATAGTTGCTTTACAATGTTGTGTTAGTTTCTGCTGTACAGCAAAGTGAATCAGTTATAGATATACATATATCCACTCTTTCTTGGATTTCCTTCCCATTTAGGTCACCACAGAACACTGAGTAGAGTTCCTTGTGCTAAACAGTAGGTTCTCATTAGTTATCTGTTTTATAGCTAGTAGTGTATATATGTCAATCCCAATCTTCCAATCCATCCCCCCTTGGTAACCATTAGTTTGTTCTCTACATCTGTGACTCTATTTCTGCTTTGCCAATAAGTTCATCTGTACCATTTTTCTAGATTCCACATATAAGCGATATTATACGATATTTGTTTTTCTCTTTCTACAAGATACCCACTTCCGACCTAGGGACACATACAGACTGAAAGTGAATATACATTATTTGTTTATGTGTTTCACAACAATCAATGAGAGAAAACAAGTTAATTTAAGCATTTGTGCTTACTACTGTATAAAACACTCCCAATACCTTATCTAATGTAATATCTTAAATTACAATATGAAGTAGGTGTTATCCACAATATACAAGTAAAACATTAAGAGAACATAAGGAATTTGACCTACAGTCGGAGTTAATTAAACGTGTAGCTGGATTTGAAATTTCACCTCTCAAATTTGAACACGTATGCATTTTCCACTTTGCCAATACAGTACTGTAAGATCATGTTCCTGAGCCTTCACAGAACAGAATTTAGAAAACATTTATGTTTCAATTATTTATTAAGGATCTTTTCAATACATAGTAGGTGAGCAAGGTACACATACTCCTCAATAGACGAAATAAGAAAAGACTATTGAATGATAATATTGCAGCGCACCCCTTATTCCGGCATAATTTCGAAGGATTTACTCAGATCTGAAATTCTTAAATTAAAATTTGAGACGTGGTGGAACAAGGTTTCTAAGAGAGAGGGGTGGAATTAACATTGATCAAGTGCCTGATAAGTGTGAGATGGTATTGTTTATTTAACTCTTTTTTTTAATGAGTGAGGAACATGGAAAATGCTAAGCATTCTACATTTATTACATCCTTTGATATTTACAATGACCTTGTATGGTTATGACACATGACTGACCTCATTTTACAATGGAAAAAAGAAGTTGGTCAGTAGTGAAACCGGAAATCAAACCCAGGTCCTTTGTCCTTCGACATCCTGCTGGAAGATACATACAGCGAGTAGCCATACCAAGCAAGTTCTACTTAGGGTAACTCCATGGTTGCTTCCTAAACCAGCAAATGAACAGAGGATTTTCATCACTTTAAAGATTCATTACTCAGGATTTCCCTTCATCCATTTAATTAAGTCATTCCTCAGCTAGTGCTAGTATTTGGCCAGCCTTCCACAGTCTCTCAGCCTCTTTGTGTTTATGGACAGGTCAACCAGCAGAATAATTTTCATCTGGCAAGCACCAATTGCACTTGTTTCCCCGGATCATTAAGCACATTGACGTTTACATTTACAACCATTTTCTGCCTTGTTGGTTTTCATCTACTTCATTCACAAATTAATAAGAACATAAAGGAGACTCAGTTAACGCCTCTTTGAACACCACCGCTACCCTTCTTAGTGGCAGAGAGTGAAGCTTCAATGTGAAAAGAGAAAACCTGGAAACAAGCTGAACTCAAACTGGAATTGAGATTCATTCAGCTTTTTGGACTTAGAAACTATGCCAAGAAGAATGAGTCACAGATTTGTAAATTCAAATTTGCTTTGCACGTTGTCAATATTCCCCATCAAAAGCCCTCTAACCAGGGTTTCTCAACCTCAGCACTATTGACATTGAGGGCTGGAGAATTCTTTGTTGTGGGGACTGCCCTGTGCATTGTAGGCTGTTTAGCAGCATCCTTGTCCTCTGTCCACTAGATGTCAGTAGCATTCCTCATCCTCTCCCCACCTTTTGTTGTGACAGTTGTCAAAAATGTCTTCAGATATTGGCAAATGTCTTCCTAAGGCAAATGTCTCAACTTCTCACCCCAGTTGAGACCCACTGGTCTATCCTCGTCAAGATTTACTTCTCTGTGCTATTCTCCTAGACCTCTGGAACCAGCACAATTCTTAGAGATAGCATTCTCCCGTTTCACGGATAAGGAAACTAAAGCCTGAAAAAAAGAAGTGAGACGCATACATGGGCAATATTTGTTGAATATATACTGTGTGCCAGAATCTTTTCCATATGCTACAGGGATTCTCATGGGAGAACCCTCGCTATTCTTATTTTATAAATGAAGAACTGAGGACCAGATCTTGCCCCACAACTCCAGACTAAGTTGTCTTGCTAAGACTCATGTGTGAGAAACCCAACTTTTAATCCAGTACAGATAACCTACAATATTTTTTAAGTCACCATAAAGACTTGCAAAATTTCATTGACTATTTACTATCTGAAATGAAAATCAGCTCTAATGGATTCACATGGTCACGATAGAAAAAATATTTCAGTTGCCCTCAAGTTCAGGCAAGAGGATATTGAGTCCTCTGCAGTCATAACACAGTTGTTGCTTTCCCATCTCCTGCTCTATTGTTTAACATGTTTGCATTATTGCTATCATCTTCCCCACCTTTTCCCTTAAGTTGTAACTCTTCGTGGATCCCAAGTTTTTCCCTCTGCCAGACCTGGGGACACCACCAATTAGTTCCAATTTATATAATACCTTTCATATCTTTAATATCATTTCATTGTTTGTTTACTTAAACATTCCTTAATTCCTGAAATATCCTTGAAGGGTAGGGGGAAAAAGTACCTGGTACTCTGTGGTATTGTAACTTATTGCATAGATGTGTGAGTTCATTTAATGTCAAATAATTTGATAATTGACTTTGTAAATGCTACATTTTATGTTGAAATTCTAGTGTTTAAGAGTGGTTTAGTATTATTTGGGGAACTTATTTAGGGTTTTTGGATGGGTCTAACAGCATCCAGTATCCTCATGTTTTTAGAGTCTCTCAACAAGCTCTTTCTCCTGCAAATTTGCTCATCCTATACTCTGACCTTGAACTTAATGCCAATGAAAATACATGTGTAAGTTTTAAATCATGGATCAAAATTCTTTCTTTGTCTTCCCATCAAGATTGAGGTCTATGTCCTTTCTCCTTGAATCTGGGTGGGCTTGTGACTGTTTTAACTGATAGATTTGGCAGAAGTGATGCCATATGACTTATGAGGCTAAGTCATAGCCTGTGCAGCTTCTGCCTTGGTCTCTTGGAATGCAAATTTCTGGATGTTCCCTCTCAAGATGTTCCATCTAAGAACCCACTGTCTATGTCTTGAGAATCCCAAGCCACATGAAGAGGTCATGTGTACTTGCTCTGGTCAACAGATTACCCAGCTGAGGATTACAGCATTGAGTAATCCTATCACATAGGGCATGTACATATTGAGTGCAGAAGCCAACATGGACATGGATCTTCCATGATATTTCAATCCATAGCCATGTCAGTCACCCCTAGCCCTTAGACTTTATAACTGCTGTCCCAGACACTGTGGAGCAGAAACAAAACATACCTACTCTGATGAGTCTGAATTCTAGACCACAGAGTCTGTGGGTATAATAATTTTTTTTTGATTTTATGCCACCAAGTTTTTGAGTGGTTTGTTATCAGCAATTGCTAACTGGGACATTGCATTTATCCTGGTCCATTCCCTCTAGATCCTACTCTATAAGTTAATGGAAAATATCTGGGATCATCAGAAAAGTCTCATCAGTTTTATCCTAGTTAAATATGAAAAACCTTTTGTGGGAAAGGGCCTACTTGCTAAAGATTTCAGGCTGGCCACTTAGAAAATTACTTGGTCATAGGAAAGTTCATGTCAGGCCATTTTTCAAAATAGACCTACTTACACCCTATAGAAATTTCCAAGGAGGTAGGAGGAAATGGGAAGGTGAGATATGAATAAAAGACAAATGAGAATATAAATATAGAGATATAAATAAAAGACAAATGAGAATATAAATGTAGAGAAATATTTTGAAGTTAACAAGGAAACTAAAAACTTTCTAATGCAAGTGTTTACCTGAACAGGTGAAAATGACTTTTGCAATGTTTGTAGTGGGTTTGAATTATATTTTTCAAATTATGCTCTACAAAATAATACCTCCCATGAAGCAAACATATATTATGTATACATTTCTATATACTGTGATAGCTAACTGTTTATCTAGATGTTGCTGTGAAGGTATCGGTTGATTTGATTAAGACCCACAATCAGTTTACTGTAAGTAAAGTAGATACCCTCAATAATGTGGGTGAGTCTCATCTAGTTAGTTGAAGGTCTTAAGAGCAAAAACTATTTTCCCAAATTAGAAGGAATTCTGCATCAAGACTATAACATAGAAATTCTTCCTGAGTTTCCTGCCTGCCATCCTGCCCTGCAGATTTTGGACTTTCCAGCTCCCACAACCGAGTGAGCTAATTTCTAAAAATCTCTCTCTTTCTCTCTCTCTCCACACACACACACACACACACACACACACACACACACACACACACACACACACACACACACACACACACACACACACATACCCTATTGGTTCTATTTCTCTGGAGAACCCTGACTGATACACACACTTAAATATATACATGCATATTTATACACCTATATACATATGCATGTACATACATATATAAGCACTGAAATTAAATGTTTGAAAAACATTGAGATAAGCCAATATTTACAACAGAAGAATGCCTGCAAAAGTTACCATATTTCATTGTGTATAGAGTGTTTCTCAAACTTAATTTACCATAGAACCCTTTGGTTGCAAAGCATTCTATGAAACATGTTATATGGCAAACATTTTGAGAAATTTTGGGTTAGCAACTTGAGAGAAGCAGGGAAAGTTTGAAGCAGCTACTATAGGACAGTGAATGAGGTGAGACAAATGCTTTTTGGAAGGCACTGATATTTCAAGTCTTTTATGGAGCACAAATATTGTGCAATAGTTTATGATGTTCTCCATGAATGAAGTAGATAGTGGAATTTACACACCTCTTGGTATGAGCAAAAGGTACAGTAGAAAATCAAGAGGGTATGTAACCCTTACAATGTTACTTATGAAACTGTTGAACTGTGGGAAAATTTCCTGTCTACCCAAGCTATTTACCTAAGCCAGAAAGCTGGCAATCATTACTGATCTTCTCCTTTATCACCTTATGTCAGAAGGATGCAAAAGCAAATCATTGTACTTTCTAATTTCTCTTAAAGCTGTATCCTTTCCTCAATCCATATTACCTTAAATGGGTCCCATCATTTCTATGTTATATTTATCTATTTAATAGCCTTATAGGTTTTCCTTAGTTCAGTCATCAAAGGATCCTCCTTGCTGTAGCTAGAATGATCTTCCTAGAACATAAATATGATCTTACTACTCTGAGACTTTAAACCAATCATTACCTTCATAAGATCTAAACTCAGAAAAATCATGGTTTGCTGGTAGCTACATGATGTCACCCATCCCAATCCTCCTTCAGTCACCTCTCTCACCACATCCCATTGCAATCGTAAATCAAACGTACAAAATGAGATAGTTTCCTAACTCATTTGTTCCCATCATACTTCATGTCGTACATATGATTTTCCCATTGCTTGAGGTGCTAACCACTAATCCTTCGAGAAGTAAAGCAGGAGCCATGTCTTAAAAGCATAGTCACAGTTACATGAGTGAAAAGAAACTAGACCTAGGAAATTAGAAACCTGTGCAGTCACTTCTTTTAGAGGACAGGGGACTTGGAAATGTATTTCCAATATTGAAAAACATACATAAATATATGTAATACTTGGGGAGCACCTGTAATGTTCAGTTAATTTGGGTCAAGTGCTAATAATTGATGCCATAGCTTCATTTTCTCCTTTATTGGTTTTTTTTTTTTTTTTTTTTTGCGTTACACGGGCGTTTCACTTGTTGTGGCCTCTCCCGTTGCGGAGCACAGGCTCAGCGGCCGTGGCTCACGGGCCCAGCCACTCCACAGCATGTGGGATCCTCCGAGACCGGGACATGAACCCGTGTCCCCTGCATCGGCAGGCGGACTCTCAACCACTGCGCCACCAGGGAAGCCCTGTCCTTTACTGTTTTAACATTACATTTTAAAATGTATGTTGATATATTGTGAAGCTAGATGACAAAGTGTACAATTACTGCAATTAAAATAATTACATGTGTACTTATGATGAAAAAAGTGACAAATGTGTTATACTAACAAATAATTATGTCTTAAAAAGCTAAAGCTATAAGCCATTTTGCTACTTAACTAGTTCTTTTTCAAAAAATAACATTTTCTTAAATTCTTTATTTACACATTCTAAACTATAGATACACCTAAAGAAAAAACATTTTTAATTTTGTCTATACATGTATTATTGAAAATAGCCATTAGTAACACTTTGTTTGAGTTTATATCATTCTGTTACATTCTTTATGCAAAAGAAATATTTTGAATTAACAAAATTGGATTAAACAGTAATATTCTGTCATGAACTGTTTTTCTCAAATAAGGTATACTGTGTTTATCTTTCTACATCGTCACATATTTTTCATGGAATAATTTTCAAAGGCCTCATAACGTTGCATGATATGGAACTGCCATAATTTAAATAATCAATTTCCTTTGACAGGATATTGAATTTCTTTTCATTGTTTCATTATTATAAAACTACTGTAGGATTCTTATAGGCATATCTTTGTATACCGAAAGGCCCCTTTCGCATTTAAGATCGATTCCTGGGGGAGAATTGCTGACTCAAGGGATATGCAAGTTCAAATACAATGATAATATATTGCCACATTTTTCTTCAGAAATGCTGTAACGATTTTCATTCCCATTAACAAAGCATGAGACTGACCATACACCATTGCCAGATTCAGCTGGTTAACTGTTTCTGAAATGATTTTTAAGTTTTCTTCTAACCTTTTATTGGTAGCAGCTTTCCCTAAGGCCTTGTCTTTGCAATCCTGGTTTTCTTTTCTTTTAAAAAAGGAAACTTTGATATGGAAAATTTGATTAGTAAGAAACACAGCTCACCTCCTCATAAGCATAGAAGACAGGAGCAATGAGGGGAGGAGGGGACTTTTGAAAATTTTCTAGGAAGACAATAGCCACAAAAAGATGCTAAACTTAGCTGAGTGATTTTACAATGTCCATGACTGTTATTTTTTCACCAGTTAAAGAGCATGGCAAAATCAGGGACTAGTGTGTGTGTGCGTGCGTGTTAATTCTGGTTAGCATAAACCACCTCTGTTAGATGAGAATTAGGTTCACAATCAGATACTAAAGAAAATGCTGTGGTAAGATGTTATAACAGAAAATTAGAAAATTCTACACTACATTCAGATTGAACTAATAATCAAGTGGATGAAACACTTAAAAAAAGAAGGAAAAAAGATTACATTGAATTATCTGATTATAAAAAGATTAGTTACAAAAATAATAATACATCCACATAAGCTTATAAGCAAGACCTACTTAGCTAAGCAAGCTGACCTTGACATTCAGCTGATACTGGGGGAGGGAGGAAACAACAGCAACAAAGCCTGACCATAATGCACAGAGGGTTGTAAAACATGACTGTGCATGTGTCTGTTTTTACACTTACACACCCTCACTTTACACATTCTTAATATACCCATCGTAATTCTACCTGTTACCCTTACATTTACATTTTGGTTTTCTCTAGGTCACTGCAAAAAAGCCCTTTAATCCAATATAATTATGACATTCAGATCTTATCACTGTCTACATTTTCCTCCCAAGGAAATATGATTGTTTCATTTCAACAAAACCTTGTGTGTGAAATGAAGAGAAAACTGCTGAATTCTCAATACCCAGGAAATAAATATTACATATGAGCTTTTCCTTTCCCCTGAGAGTTGCCCGGAGCCACGGAGAGCATCTACCCTGTCCGATCAGCACAGAGTAGTGCTTGTCAGTGGAGTGAAAGTGAGACATTTAATTATTTCAACAGGAGATGGTAGCGGCAATGGGTAAAAAGGAAATATTATTATTAGCTGAG